>NC_134354.1:759151657-759159157 GCF_048569485.1 Anomaloglossus baeobatrachus
CGGATGGAGCACGTTTGGGAGTGCGCAGCATGGGGGATGGAGCACGATGGGGAGTGCGGAGTATGGCGGATAGAGCACGTTTGGGAGTGCGCAGCATGGCGGATGGAGCACGTTTGGGAGTGCGCAGCATGGCGGATGGAGCACATTTGGGAGTGCGCAGCATGGGAGATGGAGCACGATGGGGGGTGCGCAGCATAGGGGATGGAGCACGATGGGTAGTGCGCTGCATGGGGGATGGAGCACGATGGGAAGTGCACACCTCCCCCCAACACACACACACACACACACCGCGCGCGCGCACTGCACAACACACCACACACACACACTGGGAACCACAAACAACTGCCCTACACAGACACCCACACACACAGACAACGCTGCACACACAAATATACGCACATACCGCACAACACACACATTGCACAAAACATACCTCCCCCCAAAACACACCACACACACTCAAACCGCGCAACACACACACAACGCTACAGACACACAGCGCTCCACAAACAACGCAACACACGCAACACACATACAACACCGCTCTCACCCCCCCGTCACACCCAGACAACACCCAGAACATGTACAGCGCCTACACAAACACTTGGTAACTACACACAACAACATCTATATCTATATATATATATATATATAACAGAAATCATACATGAACTACACAATACGTAAATTCTAGAATACCTGATGCATAGAATCGGGCCACCTTCTAGTAGATATATATAGATATATATATGTGTGTATGTATACCTATATGCTATGAAAAGTAAGAGCACTGACTAGAAAAATAATCAAAGAAAAAAAAAGTTAAAAACATCACTAATTTAGAACACAAAATGATATATATATATATATAGTGATGTTTTTAACTTTCTTTTTTCTTTGATTATTTTTCTAGTCAGTGCTCTTACTTTTCATAGCATGTAGATTAGATATACATCCACACACACATATATATATATATATATATATATATATATATATATATATATATATATATATATATATATATACCGTATATATATTTTATATATATGTTACTGGTTATATAAAGAGTGGTAATATGATATTATTATTATAATTAGCACTCTTTATATAACCAGTAAAATATATATACATATATATATATATATATAATATATATATAAAAAATTTATATATGTGTGTGTGTGTGTGTGTATATATCTATATACTGTGAAAAGTAAGAGCACTGACTAGAAAAATAATCAAAGAAAAAAAAGTTAAAAACATCACTAATTTAGAATACAAAATCATATATATATATGATTTTGTGTTCTAAATTAGTGATGTTTTAAACTTTTTTTTTCTTTGCTTAGTTTTGTAGTCAGTGCTCTTACTTTTCACTGTCTCTTTTGAGCATTAGACTTTCAGTGCACGCTTTCCTTGTCACAAGAGAACATAATTTTTGCCCATTTGCGATTCTTTGCATGTCACTGACTGGCGTTAAGATGTACAGTACGTGGATGCTTTCAGCTTCCAGGTCTCTGCTACATATGACATGTGGGCACACACGCTTTCAAGGGCGCACGTGTCTGGCGATGACCTTCGCCTGTAACGCCTGTTGTGTCTCGTGTATGGAGCACACATTAACCTTCTCTGCTTTTATTCTAGATATCGTGGCTATTAATTTCGGGAAACTTGACAACAGATCATCCTCGGAGGTTGCAACGTTGAGAGTTGAAGATCTGGTGAAGCAATATTTCCAAACAGCAGAGAAGGTAAATGTGAATAACAGTAATTGCACAAAATGGTATTTATGTTTATGTGTGTGTCTGTGTGTATATATTATTTATTTATTTTATTTATGGACACACAGAGGCAGACACACAGGCAGACGGGGGAATGAGGCAGACACACACAGACGGGGTACTACAGCTAGTATCCAATAAAGTAAAATGGTCGCCTCTACTTTCTGGTATCAGCCGCCATGCATAAAGTACAGGGGGTGCACTGAAATTTGGAATGACTTGGTGGTTCTCTTGAGCAATTGAAACAATACACCGTGATCCAATTACTTTGCCTCTGCAGCTTCTGTGCAGCACTTGCAAGCTCTATAACAAAGAGCTTGAAAGAGCTCATCCCTCGCCTTACATTGGCAATAAGTAATAAGCTATAAAATAAAACATCCATTCTTGATATCTGAGCAATGTCTACATGTCTGACTGCCCATATACCCTGCTATTATGAAATCTGTGACTTCATGGACCTCACCGCAGAGGAGCCTGGAGGAGGTAATAGGTCTGATCCTGGACGCCAGCTGTTCCAATAAAAGGTCATGAGTAATTGCACTAAAGAGGCCGATTCATAAATTTCTGTGCATTTAACAATCTGCAAAATGAAGATGGATTTTTGGGGACATGACATTCCCATGGTAACCCCGCGAGATGTCACCTGCTCCGCCGCTTCGCTGTTTCATTTATAGAATTATTTTTTCTCTATGGAAATGTCTGAAGGTATTACCATAATATCTGTGTTGTTCTCACAGTGCTCTCCATTTAAAGGAACGCTAAACTCAGGAATCAATGAATAAATAACTGTCGTTTCAATAAACGTAGGTTGATCTGATGACTATATTAAAATATTGCAAGTAATTTGTTTCCCAAAATTAGATTTTCAGTCCGAAAAATCAATCCAAATAGCCAGCCAGTCAATGTCTCCCTTCTGTGTAGCCGACTATCCACTGATTGTTGTCCTATGTAATCTGTCTCCAGCAGAGACCCTTAGACAAAATCCTGGAAGCAGGGGCGGGTCTTGTATTACTGCAGAAAGCAGGGGCAGGTCTTGTCTTACTGCAGGAAGCAGGGGCAGGTCTTGTCTTACTGCAGAAAGCAGGGGCAGGTCTTGTCTTACTGCAGGAAGCAGGGGCAGGTCTTGTCTTACTGCAGGAAGCAGGGGCAGGTCTTGTATTACTGCAGAAAGCAGGGGCAGGTCTTTGTCTTACTGCAGGAAGCAGGGGCAGGTCTTGTCTTACTGCAGGAAGCAGGGGCAGGTCTTGTCTTACTGCAGAAAGCAGGGGCAGGTCTTGTCTTACTGCAGGAAGCAGGGGCAGGTCTTGTCTTACTGCAGAAAGCAGGGGCAGGTCTTTGTCTTACTGCAGGAATCAGGGGCAGGTCTTGTCTTACTGCAGAAAGCAGGGGCAGGTCTTTGTCTTACTGCAGGAATCAGGGGCAGGTCTTGTCTTACTGCAGAAAGCAGGGGCAGGTCTTTGTCTTACTGCAGGACGCAGGGGCAGGTCTTGTCTTACTGCAGAAAGCAGGGGCAGGTCTTTGTCTTACTGCAGAAAGCAGGGGCAGGTCTTGTCTTACTGCAGGAAGCAGGGGCAGGTCTTTGACTGCAGAAAGCAGGGGCAGGTCTTTGTCTTACTGCAGGACGCAGGGGCAGGTCTGTCTCTTACTGCAGGACGCAGGGGCAGGTCTTTCTCTTACTGCAGAAAGCAGGGGCAGGTCTGTCTCTTACTGCAGGACGCAGGGGCAGGTCTTTCTCTTACTGCAGAAAGCAGGGGCAGGTCTGTCTCTTACTGCAGGAAGCAGGGGCGGGTCTTTGTCTTACTACAAAAAGCAGGGGCGGGTCTTTGTCTTACTGCAGAAAGCAGGGGCAGGTCTTTGTCTTACTGCAGGACGCAGGGGCAGGTCTTGTCTTACTGCAGAAAGCAGCGGCAGGTCTTTGTCTTACTGCAGGAAGCAGGGGCAGGTCTTGTCTTACTGCAGAAAGCAGGGGCAGGTCTTTCTCTTACTGCAGGAAGCAGGGGCGGGTCTTTGTCTTACTACAAAAAGCAGGGGCGGGTCTTTGTCTTACTGCAGAAAGCAGGGGCAGGTCTTTGTCTTACTGCAGGAAGCAGGGGCAGGTCTTGTCTTACTGCAGAAAGCAGCGGCAGGTCTTTGTCTTACTGCAGGAAGCAGGGGCAGGTCTTGTCTTACTGCAGAAAGCAGGGGCAGGTCTTGTCTTACTGCAGAAAGCAGGGGCAGGTCTTGTCTTACTGCAGGAAGCAGGAGCAGGTCTTGTTTTACTGCAGAAAGCAGGGGCAGGTCTTGTCTTACTGCAGAAAGCAGGGGCAGGTCTTGTCTTACTGCAGGAAGCAGGGGCGGGTCTTGTCTTACTGCAGGAAGCAGGGGCAGGTCTTGTCTTACTGCAGAAAGCAGGGGCAGGTCTTTGCCTTACTGCAGGAAGCAGGGGCAGGTCTTGTCTTACTGCAGGAAGCAGGGGTAGGTCTTTGTCTTACTGCAGGAAGCAGGGGTATGTCTTTGTCTTACTGCAGGAAGCAGGGGTAGGTCTTTCTCTTACTGCAGAAAGCAGGGGTAGGTCTTTCTCTTACTGCAGAAAGCAGGGGCGGGTCTTGTCTTACTGCAGGAAGCAGGGGCAGGTCTTGTCTTACTGCAGAAAGCAGGGGCAGGTCTTTGCCTTGCTGCAGGAAGCAGGGGCAGGTCTTGTCTTACTGCAGGAAGCAGGGGTAGGTCTTTGTCTTACTGCAGGAAGCAGGGGTATGTCTTTGTCTTACTGCAGGAAGCAGGGGTAGGTCTTTCTCTTACTGCAGAAAGCAGGGGTAGGTCTTTCTCTTACTGCAGAAAGCAGGGGCGGGTCTTGTCTTACTGCAGGAAGCAGGGGCAGGTCTTTCTCTTACTGCAGGAAGCAGGGGCAGTTCTTGTCTTACTGCAGGAAGCAGGGGTAGGTCTTGTCTTACTGCAGGAAGCAGGGGTAGGTCTTTGTCTTACTGCAGGAAGCAGGGCTAGGTCTTTGTCTTACTGCAGGAAGCAGGGGCAGGTCTTTGTCTTACTGCAGGAAGCAGGGACAGGTCTTTGTCTTACTGCAGAAAGCAGGGGCAGGTCTTTCTCTTTATGCAGGAAGCAGGGGCAGGTCTTTGTCTTTATGCAGGAAGCAGGGGCGGGTCTTGTCTTACTGCAGAAAGCAGGGGCAGGTCTTGTCTTACTGCAGAAAGCAGGGGCAGGTCTTGTCTTACTGCAGAAAGCAGGGGTAGGTCTTTCTCTTACTGCAGAAAGCAGGGGCAGGTCTTTGTCTTACTGCAGGACACAGGGACAGGTCTTGTCTTACTGCAGGAAGCAGGGGCAGGTCTTTCTCTTACTGCAGGAAGCAGGGGCAGGTCTTGTCTTACTGCAGAAAGCAGGGGCAGGTCTTGTCTTACTGCAGAAAGCAGGGGTAGGTCTTTCTCTTACTGCAGAAAGCAGGGGCAGGTCTTGTCTTACTGCAGGAAGCAGGGGCAGGTCTTTGTCTTACTGCAGAAAGCAGGGGCAGGTCTTGTCTTACTGCAGAAAGCAGGGGTAGGTGTTTCTCTTACTGCAGAAAGCAGGGGTAGGTGTTTCTCTTACTGCAGAAAGCAGGGGTAGGTCTTTCTCTTACTGCAGAAAGCAGGGGTAGGTCTTTCTCTTACTGCAGAAAGCAGGGGTAGGTCTTTCTCTTACTGCAGAAAGCAGGGGCAGGTCTTTCTCTTACTGCAGAAAGCAGGGGCAGGTCTTTCTCTTACTGCAGAAAGCAGGGGTGGGTCTTTCTCTTACTGCAGAAAGCAGGGGTGGGTCTTTCTCTTACTGCAGGAAGCAGGGGCGGGTCTTTGTTTTTATGCAGGAAGCAGGGGTAGGTCTTTCTCTTTATGCAGAAAGCAGGGGCAGGTCTTTGTTTCACTACAGGATGCGATGGCGGGTCTTTACCCTTCAACAAGAAATTTGGGAAGTTTGTCTGTCTATAGCAAGGTGTAGCGGATGTAAACTATTACATGGGTTATGTGATTTAACACCTTCCTGATCCTTATTTTCTTCTTTTTATGCTTTTGTTTTTCTTCCTCTTTTTCTAAGAGCCATAACTTTTCTTTTAATTATTTTTTCACCTAAATATGCACCGACGGATGAGGTCTCGCTCTTTGCAGGGATAGTTATAGTTGAATGACACCATTCATTTTGCCATTCAATGAACTGTGCACTGTAGGGTACATACGTTTTCATTTCTTTTTATTGCATTTTTTGGTGGGAGGTACATTGTGTTTTGTCTTGGATTTTTTTTCCACATTTATTATATGGGTAAATTAATGTTTTTGTCTTTTTATAATTTCTTTAAACCGTTTTATATGACTTTTACCTTGTTAGCTAATGATCGGAGCTCCGGTGCGACTATTTGTGGCAGATACAGCTGTATAGAGATCCATATGACTCGCCCGCCCCAGGGCTTTAGGTGACTCGGTGTCGGGCTGGGGTAGTCAGCGGTGGCGGAGCCTGACTCATTGACCCTGGTGGAGTCAATCAATATGGCAGATGGGGGATGATGATGATGGGAGTTATACAAAATATTTAAATGAAGTTCGTGACGCCACCTGCGGATTGCGGCTTTGTAGCCGCCGCTGCTGGACGGGACCTCCGGGGCTGGTGTTATGGCAGCTGAGGAGTTTCTTGCACCGCACAAGTGGAGTGGTAACCCAGGGCGACCGATGGTAAATTCAATGGTGGTCTGGTAAGGTAGGGACCGGGTGGACTTCAGCAGCAGGAGCGGGATGGATGGGACTTGTAGTACTCCTGGTTGTATGTTCAGGGCTGACAGAGTGCGGGAAGAAGTAGGGTGCGGTTCAAGGTGTCTTTACTCATTGTTTGTTATGCCCGCAGGGTGCCGGTTTCCACCATGATGAGCCTCAGGCGATCCCAAACTCCTCGGATCCCAGTGCCGGTTGTGACCCAGTAAACTCTTCTCTCATGCACCTCTCTGTTACTGGTGGGTCCCGTAGCCTGTAGCTTTTGAAGGCCCCTGCTTGGCTTTTTGTGTAAAAAGTCCCGGTCCATTCGCAGGCAGCGCGGACCTTTCAATGGGCTGTACCTCTGTCCCAATTCCCAGGCTCTGAGTCTGCTGCTGTGCTTTGGACACTATGATGGGCCGAGAAACGTACAATCTTCTCTCCCGGTAGATTTATTAGGGGAGCCTGACGCGTTCCCTAATCCAGGGCTCTACACCCTGACTGTGCTCGGTCCTGTGAGTATTGACACTTCACTCCCCAGCGACCGCACTCCTCTTTTCACCAAAGTCACTAGTGAGCTCCTGACTGACTCCACGTCGACTTTCCACTTTCTGACTGGAGCTGACTGGTCCTGTCGACTGTCACCTTCCTTCTCCTCAGACCGACTGCCTGACTGAACTCCCCCTAAATGGTCCTAACCAGTTCTCCTCAACTGTTCACTTTTAAACCTAGCTCCGCCTACTTTACTTACTGACTCCTCCCACACTCCCTTTGCCAGGCCCCACCCCTACAGGACAGTGAATGGGACTTTAGGCCCTGTGCACACTTACCGTTTTTTCCCGCCGATTTCCTGCGGTTTAGCTGCATGTTTCGCTGTAGAAAATGTTCATAACATCTCTGCAGTGATTCACCAGCAAAACCTATGGGAAAAAAAAATGCTGTGTGCACTATGCGGAATCTGACAGCTGCATGTTTTGCTGCGGGATTCCCGCAGGAAAAACAATTGCATGTCACTTCTT
>NC_134354.1:760061657-760164668 GCF_048569485.1 Anomaloglossus baeobatrachus
TAAACCTGACAGGGCACACCTTTGAAGTGAAAACCATTTCCGGAGACTACCTCTTGAAGCTCATCAATAGAATGCCAAGAGTGGGCAAAGCAGTAATCAAAGCAAAAGGTGGCTACTTTGAAGAACCTAGAATATAAGACATATTTTCAGTTGTTTCACACTTTTTTGTTAAGTATTTCATTCCACATGTGTTAATTCATAGTTTTGATGCCTTCAATGTGAATCTACAATTTTCAGACTCATGAAAATATAGAAAACTTTTTGAATGAGAAGGTGTGTCCAAACATTTGGTCTGTACTGTATGTACAAGAAAATAGAACACATAATGTAAATATTACATTAATATTTTTTAAAGTTTTTATATGTATTTCTCCTGGAGGAGAAAATATAGTGTTACAGATCTATCTATGGAGAGATTTACCATAGTGCAAACTATAATATATACCACTGCCCTATATAATACAGAAAAACGTCACTAGTCTCCAATTGTTCTAAAAAACAGTCACAAAAGGACAAAAATCATTTGAGAATCCACCAATCACCCCTGCCGTACCATTGCTTATACTTGCTAATTCCCAGACTCAGGTCTTTAATCACGTCTTATACTTCACCAAGGAATCTTCAGTTTGAGAAGAAACACATTAGTGACTCTTCACATGAAGCGGTCTCGGTCTGCAATATTGGTTTATTCATAGAGACTGATTAATTCAAGTGGCAAATATCAAACAAAAAGTTGCAAATATTTTCATTTTTATAGATAGTTTGTCAGCAGGATTTCACCGCCAAACCGTTTCTCTGCATGTAGCTTTTTTAAAGACAAGTCCAGATATACTCTTATGTGACGCCCTGGCAAAACCAGGTAGTCACAAACAGTTTACATCCTCCTTGTTACCACCAGAAACCCACACTTAGGCAATACACAGCCATTAAATCTCAGCCACCCCCTCGTGATATTAGGGACACACCAGTGGGCGGGATCAGGCAGATGTGAACGCCCACCTAGGGGTCCTGTGGTGTCAGGGGCGGGAACACAACAGACAAGTCTAGACAGTTGAGGAGTTTAAGTGGAGTGGAGGTCAAGTGCAAACGGTGCAGTGTAGTCAGGGGTAGGAGCCCTTGAACTACTCGGCTAGGTGGCAGATGGTGAACAGGGCCACAGGCGACGGAAATCCGGTCGCGGGAAACCTGAAGTGGACCGGGACAGGGTTGTAGCCTGCTGGTGCCGGCAGCGGGAATCCAGTCCGGAGGCCGTGCACAGTCGGGGTGCCTGGACCCTAGGGCGAGGAAGGTTGCAAGCCCCTCTCCAATTGACCAGCCGGGCACAAGGTTTCAGGCCTTGTTCTATTAACTGCCCAGATAGAGCGAAACGGAAGCCCAATGCGGCAGATAGGATGTCCATCCAAAAACCCATTGAGACCCCAAGGGTCAGCTTTCGCGGGCCACAGCTCCCAACACATACAGAACTGGGAGTGGACTTCTCCGTTCCACACGAAGAGAAAGACAAACACAGAGTGCAGGAGGAAGGGACACCTGTTCATCAATCTGGCTGCGGGACCAGAATGCACCCTCCTACGGCAGCCGGCCACTGGCAACTTGGTTTACTAATGGACTTGTGTGAAATTACTGAACTGTGAGGACACCATTGTCCCCTGGTCCAACCTGGCACGCCACCTCCAGCAGCCATCACTCCCGTGTTCAGACCACGGGCCCCGGGACTACACCTCCCTGACCTGTGGAGGGGATCCAATCTACAGTAGCTGCCCCGCTCCATCAGCCCCGGGCGCCCCATCACCAGGCAGCGGCGGTTCCACCATCCCTCACTGCAACCCACGGGTGGCGTCACAGACACAACACCTCCCCTGTAAATATCCCCTTTCCCGACGGTTGTGAGGACAGGCGGCCATGCGAGCCCGGGTCCGGTCACCACTCGAGCCGCAGCAGCAAACCCTGATCCGAGCAGGCCCCCGAGAAGAAGCGGCAGCGGCCCCTGACCGCAACATTTACATAGTCGGTCCTCTCCTCTGTTATTGAGAAATCAGAGTTTTAATTGATATGCAAATGAGGCTGAAGAGCTATGGTAGGTCTGAAGTCTCCGTCACTCCAGCCCTGTTCTCTACCCCAGGCAGCCTCCTCCTACTTTACAGACATACTCTATTTTATGAAAGTTCAGGCAAATGAGCCTTCAGTCAAGAAGGAGGAGGCAGAGCTGGGCAGGGAATAGAGCTGAAGTGACAGAGGCTTCAGATCTACCATAGCTCTTCAGCTCATTTGCATAACAATTCAAATGCTGATTTCTCAGTAACCAAGGAACGTACCGGCCATGTAGAGGTATTGCTGGACTTGTCTTTGAAAGAGCGACATAAGCATACAAATAGTTTGGAGTGGGAAAATCCTGCTGACAGCTCCCCTTTAACGATCACTAGAAAATATAATTGTCACGAGTGTGTCACGGTGACAGACAGTCATGTGGTGTTTGGCAGTAGAAGGTTACAGCGCTTGGCTGCACAAACTGCTCCCTGACTTTCTGTTGTTACTGCTGTTGGTATTCTTTGTACCAGGTAGCTTTCCTGAAGGGTTTTCATCTATTCCTATTTAGGACCCAGGGGAGCTAAACTTCTGTCCAGGTGCTGATTATAACAATTCTCCATATGTTTAAATACCTCAATCTTCCCTGGACTGGTGCTGGGGATATTATTTAGTTCATTCAAGCTCTGGTTGCAAGCAGGTGGCTTGTACTCCTCTGTAGTATCATGGCTCAAGCTTTGCTGAACTTCTACCTGAGTCATCTGTCGATAAGTTTTCATGCACTTTCCCCCTGTGTGTCCTTCTTTAGTGTTTAGTGGGGTTGATGAAGAGTTCATCCCATCCATTTCCTAATTAGGGCCCAGCACTAGTGATACTTAGGGTCAGGTATCTGGCTCGGCGTCTAGATATGGAACCTGTCTAGGGTGGTGAGGGACCACAGGGATCAGCAGTAGGTTTGGTCAGGAGTCACCATCTCCCCCTTCCCTAGACACAGGGTTTACCTTCCCTTACTATTCGACGCTCGCTTGGTACGAAAATGGTTATAGGGCTAAATATTTTTTTTCTTTTAAAAAAGACTCTGTTTGGCATAAAAAAATAAATGAAGTAACATTCTCGTCTCATCTTTACTTGTTGTTCCTGGGAAATGTCTGCACAGCCAATAATTGGTCACCTCTGCCCATGACTGAGAAATTCCTGTTCGTCAAGAGGGACCAGATATTGAATCATTTTATTTATACTTTTATTAATAAAGGTCCAGCACCAAATCCGCATCTACTGGAAAGAAAAAATGCAATTTAGGTGCGGTTTTCTGCCAGGAGATGCAGATTTGGGGCTGGAATTTATGCACCAGATTTCTGCACTATATTTGCATCTCCTGGCAGAAAATCACAAAAAAAAGTATCAAAACAGTGCTTTTTGTGTGGTTTTCAGCCAGGAGATGCAGATTTGGTGCTGGAATTTATACACCAAATTCCTGCACCAAATCTACATCTCCTGGCAAAAAATAACGCATCAAAACCACATCGTGTTTTGATGATTTTTTTGCCAGGAAATGCAGTATTGGTGCAGTAATTTGGTGCATAAATTCTAGCCCCAAAGGTGCATCTCTTGGCAAAAAAAAAAATGCGTTTTTCTGCCAGGAGATGCAGGTCTCATTGAACTCAATGAGTTCAGCCGAGGAGAGGTCACTGAGTTCAATGAGTTCACCTGAGGTGAGTTTACTTGCAGTCACAAGAGGGGTACCATGGGAACCTCCACCCATGACCACAGGTACACTCAGTGACTTCACCACTCACAGCTGCGGCTTAGTCAGGGTCTGCCTGAAGCCCAGCAGGAGGTCATGTTGTCTAATTTGCCCATGCACTGCGACTTCAGTATGTAACAGAGCCAGGATTGTCATGCAACGTTGTGTTTTTTTGTTTGTTTTTAAACACAGGCTTTTTCTCTTGTGTTTTGTGTTTAATTCTTTTGACTTACAGGGTTAGTAATGGGGGGTCTCATAAACCCTTTTCCATTACTAACCCAGGGCTTACTGGCAGCTGTGATTTTGACAAAACATAGTTGTCATTAACCCTTATAGTACCCCGACTGACACAGCACCAGGGCAATCGGGATGACCTGGGTAAAGCATCGGAATTGTCGCATCTAATAGATGCAACAATTCCAGGGTGGCTGCGGGCTGCTATTTTTAGATTATGGAACCCAGTAACCATGGGCCTCCCCACCCTGAGAATACCAGTCCCCAGCTGTCAGCTTTATCTTTGCTGGGTATAAAAACTGGGGGGACCGCACATCCTTTTATAAACTGATTTATTTAAATAATTTTAAAAAAGCTGCATGGGGTACCTCGTATTTTGATACACATTCAAGATAACACACACAAAATAATAGAAGAAGACCTAGCATCACCTAGTGAGGTGCTCAGGAGAAAATAAGTCACAAAAAAGAAAAGTAACTCCGGCACACTATATATATCCCCAAAAAAAGGTTTGCAAGGACACAAATTGATTTTTATCTTGAACTTTTTCTTTATTGGTGGAGAAAAAAGTGCTGTACAATGACAAAGAGTCCGCCAGAAACATGACGTTTCGGCCTATTGGCCTTCATTGGGTCAGACAATCCAATGTAAGCAGGAGTTCCAAATATGGGGAAGGAGAAGTAGTGACATGCACGTTCTCTACCTATACAGTAAGAGTTAACGCTGACCCACGGGTTCAAGGAATGTCCCAGTACCTTAGAACAGAGGTAGAAAGCAGGGTTAGGATATGATGTGACAAGAAGTCGTCTGCGTCTCCCCAGATCGACAGGTGGAGCTTAATGACTTGTGGAGGCGGAGCGTCTGCTTTGTGGGGGGCAACCCAGGATATATGAAGTCCCCAATAGCCTCTGGTGAAAGTACTCTATACGTGACTCACACATCCTGCAGCCTCTAGCTGTCTACTTTATCTGTGCCGGGTGTCAGATAAAGCCATTTTTAAGTTTATTTCATACTAGCTGTAGTACTCTGGCGTTGCCTGGGATAGTAACTGTCTCTCTCCCAGTCTCTCTGTGTGTCGCTGTCTGTCTCTCTGTCTGTGTCTTTTTTTGTCTGTCTGTTTCTATCTCTCTGTCTGTATTTGTATCAGTCTATCTGTCTCCATCTCAGTTTGTCTTTCTCTATCTCTGTGTCGGTCTCTATATGTCTGTCTGTCTGTCTCTTTCCCCGTCTGTCTCTTTCCCCATCTGTCTCCCCGTCAGTCTCATTCCAGGGCTGTCTCTTTGCCCGGCTGTCTCTTTCCAGGGCTGTCTCTTTGCCCGTCTGTCTCTTTGCATGTCTGTCTCTTTCCAGGGCTGTCTCTTTCCAGGGCTGTCTCTTTCCCCGTCTGTCTCTTTCCAGGGCTGTCTCTTTCCCCGTCTGTCTCTTTCCAGGGCTGTCTCTTTGCCCGTCTGTCTCTTTCCCCGTCAGTCTCTTTCCAGGGCTGTCTCTTTGCCAGTCTGTCTCTTTGCCCGTCTGTCTCTTTTCAGGGCTGTCTCTTTCCAGGGCTGTCTTTTTCCCCGTCTGTCTCTTTCCAAGGCTGTCTCTTTGCCCGGCTGTCTCTTTGCCAGTCTGTCTCTTTGTCCATGTGTCTCTTTCCAGGGCTGTCTCTTTCTAGGGCTTTCTCTTTCCAGGGCTGTCTCTTTGCCAGTCTGTCTCTTTCCAGGGCTGTCTCTTTGCTCGTCTGTCTTTTTCCAGGTCTGTCTCTTTGTCTCATTCTGTGTCCCACTTTCCGTCTCTCCACTGACATCATATTACCTCACACATAAGCTTCTTATACTAACAGTTTATTTTGTTCCCATAGCAACCACTGACAGTTGCTATTATAGCCTTTAGCCTGTATTCAGATTAATGGAGGCAGGATTTTGTGGAGTAACTGTAAAGCGTGGGGTTACATTTTCCCGTCAAAACATAGTCTATGACGTTCCCTGAGTCACATGGAGTGTCTGTGAAAAATGTTGTGATTGTAAATGCGACGGTGCAAATTCCTTTAGCGGACATACACACATACATACACACATACAGTGCCTATGTGTCGCCCTGGGCAAGCCAGGGGACACAGGTCACACACCACCACACCCTACATCCCAGTTAGGAACACCAAAGCTAACCAAAAATCCTTGTTGCCTTCCTCCAGAGGCTGATGATTCACACCAGGGGGTGGGCCAGGCGGTTGGCTCCGCCCACCGAGGAGGACACAGCTCTGGAGGCGGGAGAAACCAGGCAGAACAGTTAGGGGAGTGAAGGAGTAAACAGCTAAGATGAGCTAAGGAAGTGAAAGTAGAAGTGAAGTAAAGTGGTAAAGGAGGAAAGCAAGAGTGGTGACAGAGAGAAAGCCTGAAGTAGTCCAGCTGTGTGCAGGACAGGTCAGCAAGGTCAGCGACGGCGGTGACTGTCTGGAGGGGGACCGTGTGGAAGTTCCTGGAAGGACCGCGGACGGGTAGTGGCCCGGCGGTCTGGAGCAGTGTACCGAAGGACAGTCAGCACCAGGGCAGGGGCCTCTCGGACCCTGGCAAGGCTAGGAGTCGCCATAATTTGCCAAATCCGTCAGTGAAGGGGACGTAGATCCCCCAACAACCAAGTCCCGATTGAAGGCAACAGCCCAACCAGTGTAGGAGAGACACCGCCACCGCCAAGGCACCAGTTTCTCAGGGCCAGCGCCTGCGGGCAAAGAGTAGAGCTCCTCCGGTCCAGCTCGAAGCCGGGGAGCGGGTTACCGGTGGGGACCCATCGCAACCAACAAGTAAACAAAGGTGCAAGGAAGAGGGACATCACCGTCACCTACTGGGAGAGCAAGTGCAGCCGTCCGTGGGACCGTCTATCCAGCCGTTTGGTTTACCGTAAAAACTGTGTCAACGTCTCAGGCTGAGTGAGTACCACAGTGCCGCAAGGCACAGCGCTGCCCCCGCGTCCCTGCGCCCACCAGGCCCTGCACCTCCCAAACCATCACCGGGCCCCGGGATCACCAACCCCTACCCACGGAGGGGCAACACAACACCTGGCTGCTCCGCATCACCATCCCCGGGATCCCCGTATAGAGCAGCGGTGGTGAAATCACCACAACCGTGGGTGGTGTCACGGACAATAAACAATTCCCACACCCAACAACCCCCTTTCACTCACGGGCGAGGAGCGCCGCTCGAGAAACCCCCGGGATCCGGCCTACAGCTCGAGCCACCACTGAGCAGCGGCCGCCGGACCCGAGCAGAAGGGGGTGAGCGTAGTGTGCTGACACCCTCCTCCCCGCCCGCGACACCTACAAGTAGTATTCAAGCCCCTGCAGGTTTGATAAGATGCAAATAAGTTAGAGCCTGCAAACTTCAAACAAGAGCAGGATTTATTAACAGATGCATAAATCTTACAAACCAACAAGTTATGTTGCTCAGTTAAATTTTAATAAATTTTCAACATAAAAGTGTGGGTCAATTATTATTCAACCCCTAGGTTTAATATTTTGTGGAATAACCCTTGTTTGCAATTACAGCTAATAATCGTCTTTTATAAGACCTGATCAGGCCGGCATAGGTCTCTGGAGTTATCTTGGCCCACTCCTCCATGCAGATCTTCTCCAAGTTATCTAGGTTCTTTGGGTGTCTCATGTGGACTTTAATCTTGAGCTCCTTCCACAAATTTTCAATTGGGTTAAGGTCAGGAGACTGACTAGGCCACTGCAACACCTTGATTTTTTCCCTCTTGAACCAGGCCTTGGTTTTCTTGGCTGTGTGCTTTGGGTCGTTATGGGTGTGCTTTGGGTCCAGGTAGGCCGTGCTATCCATCTTCCCATGGATGCGGACCAGATGGCCAGGCCCCTTGGCTGAGAAACAGCCCCACAGCATGATGCTGCCACCACCATGCTTGACTGTAGGGATGGTATTCTTGGGGTCGTATGCAGTGCCATCCAGTCTCCAAACGTCACGTGTGTGCTTGGCACCAAAGATCTCGATCTTGGTCTCATCAGACCAGAGAACCTTGAACCAGTCTGTCTCAGAGTCCTCCAAGTGATCATGAGATGATCGCTTTGAAAGTAAAGGTACCTTACGGGCTCGTCTGGAATGGAGACCATTGCGGTGGAGTACGTTACTTATGGTATTGACTGAAACCAATGTCCCCACTGCCATGAGATCTTCCCGGAGCTCCTTCCTTGTTGTCCTTGGGTTAGCCTTGACTCTTCGGACAAGCCTGGCCTCAGCACGGGAGGAAACTTTCAAAGGCTGTCCAGGCCGTGGAAGGCTAACAGTAGTTCTATAAGCCTTCCACTTCCGGATGATGCTCCCAACAGTGGAGACAGGTAGGCCCAACTCCTTGGAAAGGGTTTTGTACCCCTTGCCAGCCTTGTGACTCTCCACGATCTTGTCTCTGATGGCCTTGGAATGCTCCTTTGTCTTTCCCATGTTGACCATGTATGAGTGCTGTTCACAAGTTTGGGGAGGGTCTTAATTAGTCAGAAAAGGCTGGAAAATGAGATAATTAATCCAAACATGTGAAGCTCATTGTTCTTTGTGCCTGAAATACTTCTTAATACTTTAGGGGAACCAAACAGAATTCTTGTGGTTTGAGGGGTTGAATAATAAATGACCCTCTGAATAAACTTTTCACAATTTAAAAAAAAAAAAAAAAAAAAGAAATAACATTCTTTTTTGCTGCAGTGCATTTCACACTTCCAGGCTGATCTACAGTCCAAATGTCACTATGCCAAGTTAATTCCGAATGTGTAAACCTGCAGGGGGTTGAATACTACTTGTAGGCACTGTACATTCATACACTGAGCTTTATATATTAGATTACACCACTATAGAGATGTAGACAGAAGGTGTAATTTCAATCAATCACAGACGCTCTCACATAGGGTGGGGGTGTAGTCTGACTGCATCCAATCATAGACACCTGGTCTGACGATGGGCGTGGGAAGCAGTGAATATGCATGAGACTAATGATAAAACCCGGAAACAGTGTTACAGTCGCGTGGAAGGTAGGTGAGATTGTATCCTGCTTTGTTCCTTATTTTCTTTCGTTTTCTAAAACATTTCTATCCAGCCCTTGTATTCGGGGTCCATGCACAGACAGTAGGTGTCTGGTACGGACCCCAAACTTTACAGCTCAGATTCGCTCATTCCTAATTTTAAATAAATTACAAAGCTGCTTTTCTGTACAAGGACTTTGCAAGTTTAGCTACTAACGAACATGGGAATAAACCTTTAAGACAAAATTACATGAAGATGTCCATGAGTGTAAATTGTGTATGTTTTGACAATGCCGGATATCTGCTCTCCGATGATACGTAGGTATACTCTATACTATCATTTTATTTAGTTCTAGAAATATTTTTTTTCTATATAACAGAAGTGTGAGATTTGTCCCAGGCGACAATGAAGTTAATATACAATATGTGTAGCATCTGTCATTCACATCCAAGGCCTAACATTCTACCTACACATCTATTGTGAGGTGTCAGGAATTTCTTGGACAGGCGTCAAGTTATTTTCATGTTTCTCAAGGGAAATTTATTCTTATAGCTCATTAACTACACCATGTAATTCTTGCATCTATGTGTGTATGCTGAAAATGATTAACATTTATTCGTGACTTGGGAATGGCTGACTTTCCGAGTTCTCCTTTGTCTTAACAACCCAACCCTCAACAGAAGACACAAACCAAGCGTGACTTGGGTGTAAATGACCCTAACAACTACAGAATAATAATTCGAAGGCATCTTTCAACGTTCTCCACATATTCTTTCATCAAACATTTCCACCTTTTCACTCCCCTTCAGTTGCCCCACTTCTACTCAAGAGTACCACGCCCTGGACCTTCGCTTCACGGAACCACTATCCATGTGCCTCTTTTTCGTGCAGAAGGAAACGACAACTATACTACCTACTACTCTTTGTATGTAAGTTTATTCTTCAGTAATTGGACTCTGTTTTTTCAAACTTGTCTGGCTTCCTTATCTTGGGGATAAAGGGGGCACAGAGCGCGGCAGGGCTGGACCTGAAGATGTCCACTGCAGCAACAGTGTCAAAACATACACACACCCAGGGCCCCTATCTTGTGTAGTGTGCCGGGATCTGGAAAACTACCACTTCTAGTCATGCTACATTTGGTGTAGTCTGCAGGATGCGAGTCTTTCACATGAAGAAAACAGGGTAATAAGACCCATGGAGCAAGTGGAGTAGCGCCTGAAATTGAATTACTTTAGATGGTGGTGGCTCGTGGTCTGAGAAGAATGACTGCCTATCATGGGAGTGGACAGCACCTGAGAGCGCAAAAGGGTGTCCAGTCCACTGGAGTGTCAGCTCAGATAAAGGTATGTTCTCCTTACAGGGGCTGGACCAGGATGGGAGGTGTGATATGGTGCGGATTAAAATAAAATGAGTGAGGATCGACAAGTGAAGGGGGCACTGCTGAAAGCAGAGTGGGTGACAGTGACCTGTGACACATCAGCAAACCAGTCCCAGAAAAGGCAGAGCTGAGCAAACAGTAAGTGTGCGGTGTGCCAGAGAACTGAGAGAGAGGACCTAAAGGCCACTTTACACGCAGCGACATCGCTAGCATTCGCACCCGCCCCCGTCGTTTGTGCATCACGGGCAAATCGCTGCCCATGGTGTACAAAATCGCTAGTACCCGTCACACGGACTTACCTCCTAGCGACGTCGCTGTGCCCGGCGAACAGCCTGTTTTCTAAGGGGGTGGTTTGAGCGGCGTCACAGCGACGTCACACGGCAGGCGTCCAATAGAAGCGGAGGGGCAGAGAGCAGCCGCAGGAAAGTCACGCCCACCTCGTTGCCGGAGGACACAGGTACGGTGATGATCGTCGTTCCCGGGGTGTCACACGTAGCGATGTGTGCTGCCTCAGGAACGACGAACAACCTGCGTCCAGAACAAGCAACGATATTTTGAAAATGAACGACGTGTCAACGATCAACAATTAGGTGAGTATTTTGCATAGTTAGCGGTCGCTCGTACGAGTCACACGCAACGACGTCGCTAACGAGGCCGGATGCGCGTCACGAATTCCGTGACCCTAACGACATCTCGTTAGCAATGTTGTTGCTTGTAAAGCGGCCTTTAGAGAAAGATCTCGAGCCATGATGACACACAGTGCCTGGAAGCGGGAAGCCAACAGCTTTGAGGAGCAGCGCTACAAACAACTTGAGCATCTATTCGGGAAATATTCCGGGAAACTACTTGAGTTTCTCACTGACTTCCATTTGGCTTTGAACTGAAGTAATTTCCATCCGAACACAAACTGCTTGTTACAGGTACCAAGCACCCAATCATGGTAGTGCTCGCTCATCACTAATAAACAGCAGTAGTGATGGATGACAACCGCTTGAATACTCAGCCTGAATCTCACCACTGAGCCAGACTATATGGCTCATGTGTCGTCTCAAAAACACAACCTGTTGCGAAGAGGAGCAGAGACACCGCACTTCTCTGTTTTAGAGATAGTTGGAGAATTCCTTTCCTAACAGACCCCCCACTATGGAGGACAAAATTTAATCAGGTTGTTTTTTTTTCAGTTACAAACCGCTATAGCAGCCTGTGAGATCTTCACTGTGCTTTCCCAGCAAAGTATCATAAGTCCCAATAAGCAACATGTACATCTATCACAGTTCTGACTAACCTCGCATAAATTCCTTCCCATTATTGTAGATGTGTGATTGTGCTTAAAGCATCAAGAGAGACATATTTCTGTTTATAAAGTCAGGACAAGTCATCAATCTAAATTCCAAGGTCTATCACCAAAACAGATGTACTAAAAGATCCTCCTTAGAATATATTTTAAAGTATTAATAGAAAATGTAAGATACCAAGAAACCATATCTTTCCTTTTAACGACCTTCAGCTCAATATCGAGCCATGGCGACTTGATGGATGAACGCTCTATAGGAAAATTGATCTTGTGCAGACTAGATAGGTCCACCAGGGTCTTCTATGCCTAGGTAGGTGCACCAGAGTCTTCTATGCCTAGGTAGGTCCACCAGGGTATTTTATGCCTAGGTAGCTCCACCAGGGTTTTTGATGCCTAGGTAGCTCCACCAGGGTCTTTTATGCCTAGGTAGCTCCACCAGGGTCTTTTATGCCTAGGTAGCTCCACCAGGTCTTTTATGCCTAGGTAGCTCCACCAGGGTCTTCTATGCCTAGGTAGATCCAACAGGGTCTTCTATGCCTAGGTAGATCCACCAGGGTCTTCTACGCGTAGGTAGGTCCACCACGGTCTTTTATGCCTAGATATGTCCACCAGGGTCCTCTATGCCTAGGTAGCTCCACCAGGGTCTTCTACGCCTAGATAGGTCCACCAGGGTTTTCACTGTTATCTTGATTGAATCAAGCCATTGGGTTGCTGGTCTTCTTCTTTGTCCTTCTTCTTCTATTGTATGATGTCCGTCTCCAGTGATTGCTCTTTTCATATGATGTGTCCAAAGTAGGCAAGTCGTAGCTTGGTGATCGTTGCTTCGAGTAACATGTCTGGCTTAATTTGTTCCAAAATTGATTTGTTTGTTCTTCTTGCCATCCATGGTACTGATATCTTTCTCCAGAACCACATTTCAATTGCGTTGACCATCTCTACCATCAGTTATAATTGCAATATACAGTATATAGCTCTTCTTTGATATTTTTGTATAATTTTCACCGATATTAAAGGTTAAAATACAGGGGGTGTACCAACGAAGGGCACACTCAAAGATACATGTAGTTTCATACTTAATTGTGAACGCTTCCAATCTGAACATTTTATAGAGTTTTCGACAAAAATTGGGGCACCGGCGATCAAAAATGTCTGGAGGGGAAGGGGTTTTGTCACTTTTGTTTTCTTGATGATATTTGTTGATATTTGTTCTTGTGAAATATGTTGACATTTTTTGAGCCAAATTGTTCAAAATGGCGCACACAATTCATAATGTTTTTTCCAAAATAAAAAAAGTTCTTTAGTTATGTCTTTTACCATTTTTATGACACTCTACTAAAATGTTGTAAGGTATCAGACATAAATAAAATTACACTGGGTTGGGGGGGTGAGACTGGAGAACACTTGCAAAAAAGTTTAGCAACTTTTTAAAAAGTCAAAAATAATTGCTGCAAACATCTGGATTAAAAAAAACCCAACTGCAAAGGCGAACATAAGCAGAAAATAGCCTTCATAATACAGTGCCTTGCGAAAGTATTCGGCCCCTGTGAATTTTTCAAATTATTCCCACATTTCAGGCTTCAAACATAAAGATAAAAATGTTAATGTTCTGGTGAAGAATCAACAACAAGTGGACACAATTGTGAAGTTGAAGGAAATTTATTGCTTATTTTAAACTTTTTTAAAAAAAGAAATAACTGAAAATTGGGGCGTGCAATATTATTCATCCCCTTTAAGTTAATACTTTGTAGCGCCACCTTTTGCTGCGATTACAGCTGCAGTCGCTTGGGGTATGTGTCTATCAGTTTTGCACATCGAGAGACTGAAATTCTCGCCCATTCTTCCTTTGTAAACAGCTGGAACTGAGTGAGGTTGGATGGAGAGCGTTTGTGAACAGCAGTTTTCAGCTCTTTCCACAGATTCTCGATTGGGTTCAGGTCTGGACTGTGACTTGGCCATTCTAACACCTGGATACGTTTATCTGTGAACCATTCCATTGTAGATTTTGCTTTATGTTTGGGATCATTGTCTTGTTGGAAGACAAATCTCTGTCCCAGTCTCGGGTCTTTTGCAGACTTCAACAGGTTTTCTTCAAGAATGGTCCTGTATTTGACTCTATCATATTCCCATCAATTTTAACCATCTTCCCTGTCCCTGCCGAAAAAAAGCAGGCCCAAACCATGATGCAGCCGCCACCATGTTTGACAGTGGGGATGGTGTGTTCAGGGTGATGAGCTGTGTTGCTTTTACGACAAACACATCGTTTGACATTGTGCCCAAATAGTTCGATTTTGGTTTCATCTGACCAGAGCACCTTCTTCCACATGTTTGGTGTGTCTCCGTGGTGGCTTGTGGCAAACTTTAAACAACACTTTTTATGAATATCTTTGAGAAATTGCTTTCTCCTTGCCATTCCCCCATAAAGGCCAGATTTGTGCAGTGTACGACTGATTGTTGTCCTATGGACAGACTCTTCCACCTCAGCTGTAGAGCTCTGCAGTTCATCCAGAGTGATCATGGGCCTCTTGGCTGCATCTCTGATCAGTTTTCTCCTTGTTTGAGATGAAAGTTTGGATGGACGGCTGGGTCTTGGTAGATTTGCAGTGGTATGATGCTCCTTCCATTTCAATATGATTGCTTGCACAGTACTTCTTGGGATGTGTAAAGTTTTGGAAATCTTTTTGTTACCAAATCCGGCTTTAAACTTCTCTACAACAGTATCATGGACCTGCCTGTTGTGTTCCTTGGTCTTCACGATGCTCTCTGTGCTTTAAACAGAACACTGAGACTATCACAGAGCAGGTGCATTTATACGGAGACTGGATTACACACAGGGGCTTATATTTATCATCATCAGTCATTTAGGACAACATTGGATCATTCAGAGATCCTCAATGAACTTCTGGAGTGAGTTTGCTGCACTGAAAGTAAAGGGGATGAATAATATTGCACGCCCCAATTTTCATTTTTTTTTTTTTTTTTTAAAGTTTAAAATAAGCAATACATTTCGTTCAACTTCACAATTGTGTCCACTTGTTGTTGATTCTTCACCATAACATTAACATTTTTATCTTTATGTTTGAAGCCTGAAATGTGGGAAAAGGTTGAAAAATTTAAGGGAGCCGAATACTTTCGTAAGGCACTGTAGGTGAAACTTATAAGAATGTGGTGCAAAAAAAGTTTAATACCTGGAAACACTGGGCAAAAAATAGGCGCAAATGCAATAATAAATCATGTACAAAGTCTTTGAAGGTGCAGATGTGTTCTCTCATCTTTCCCATTGATTTTAAACACCTAAGTAAACTTGTGCAAGATGAGCAATTTTGAAAAAATAAAAATTGGTGTTATGGTACTCTGACAAGAGATGTTTATGTTATGAGTCTATATGTGGTCACTAATGATGAGAGAGCACTACCATGCGCGGGTACTCGGTATTGGTAACTAGTGATGAGTGAGAACTACCATGCTCGGGTGCTTGGTACTTGTAACTAGTGATGAGTGAGCACTACCATGCTTGGGTGCTTGGTACTCATAGAATAATAAAAAACAGGAAAGCCAGCATAAAATGTGCACTGTACTAAAAATTCCAAACTGTGCTTTTTATTAAAATTTGAGATTTTTAATGGGGCGGGCCCGCTCGGCAGAGAATCTAAGACACCAGGGACGGAGGATACAACTTTTGCCTGATCTCTCCAGATGGACACTCCAGAAAAGGAGGGCATTACGCCCGCTCTTGGACTCGCTGCGCCAACGGAATATCCCATACACGTGGGGGTTCCCTTTTCGCCTGCGGGTACGGCAGGCGGGCAGGGTCCACGTATTGAGCCACCCGGTGGGGGTTCCAGCGTTTGCAGCGGCCTTACGGATTCCGGAGGTGACCATCACAGACTGGCCGTGTTTGCCCCCCGGGGGACCAGGGGGAGTACACCCTGCGGCGGTCCGGGAGAGGAGGAGAAACCAGGAAGAAGTGCCCGAAGATCGTGGCTGAGGTTGGACATTTACAAGGAGGCGAAGATTTATGAAGGTTTATAAGGCGTATAAGTCATATTACTGCAGAGATGTGGTTTGATTTTTCTCATTACAGGTTAACAAGCTACTGACAGTTAATGTTGTATTGCATTACCAAGGATGTGTTGGAGGGGCCTCCTTTTGCCTTTTGCCTAAAGGTTGTGGCCTGAGTCTGCGTCGTCGTGGGGATGGTGAGTCCATCTTAATTGGCCGCCAAGCCCCCGCGAGGAACACACTCGGTGCTAAAGTTAAAGGCTGAAGGGCGGCGTAACTTTAAAATTAAGGTTGCTGATATAAGTTGTTAAAATAATATGCTCTGGGTCAGGCGGAGCTGCCTTCCGTGTGCAGTCCGCTTCTCTATTGGGGTTGTTGCACTTGGCTGGCCAAGGTGCAGCTTTATATAGTTCTACCCCATTAACTCCGTCAGGTTTGACGGTACACTTTAGCCCTTTCTTGGTGCTGAAGTGTTTTCTGTTCTAATTGTTCTAATTCTCCTTCTAACTCTTCTTATTCTACTTCCTCTTCTTTTTCCTCTTCTTTTAATTCTTTTTCTTCTAACTCTTCTTCTTCCTCTTTTTCTTTCTCCTCTTCACACTTCCCCCCCCCCCCCCTTTTTTTTTTTTTTTTCTTTTTTCTTTTTCTCTGTTTTTCCTACAACCTTCCCCAACTTCCCTCATATCCTTTCTCCAACTACAGGTGATTGATTGGACCCTAGGTGCGGAACCATGGCGGAACTAAAATTCGGCTCTTTGAATGTGAAGGGATTTAATACTCCCCAAAAAAGGACCCAAATTCTTTATGATATGCACAAGCAGAGGGTGCACATTCTTCTTCTCCAAGAAACTCATTATAAAACTGGTTGTGTCCCCAACATGAAAAATCGTTACTACCCGACCTGGTACCATGGTACTAACGCAGACTCTAGATCCAGGGGGGTGTCTGTTGCCTTGCATAAATCATTGAGTCACTCCTTGATGGACATGAGGTTGGACCCAGAAGGCAGATACGTTATGGTTAAATTGAGAATCTCAGGTAATGTGTTCACGGTTGCGGGTTGGTATTCGCCCAATGTAGATCAGTCAAAAGCGGGACGGGGATTTCTCAGAACCCTTACAGAATTCTCAGAGGGAGTGGTCATCTTGGGGGGAGACTTTAATATGCCCCTAGACCCACAGGTGGATACTTCAACTGGCCGAAGCGCGATCCCCTTATCCCACTTACGGTCCTTTAAACGGGAGGTGCATCAGGTTCAATTGACGGACGTGTGGCGGGTATTAAACCCCTCGGGAAGGGATTATACCTTTTACTCAAACCCACACGGCTCATATAGCCGTATTGATTTTTTTTTAGTAAGTCAGCACGTCCTCACATGGCACCCAGTTGCTGAGATCGGAAGCGTGGTTTGGTCCGATCATGCACCTATTTTCCTAACAGTTTCGCCCCCGGGGGGTCAGACGCGTGAGTGGACATGGAAACTTAACGACAATCTATTGAAGGATACACTGTGCGCAAATGATGTCAAGGAATCAATAGAGGTCTTTTTGGCAACACACGCCGGGGATTCCACCTCCCTACCTTTTCAGTGGGAAGCATTTAAGTGCGTAATTCGGGGAGTTTTAATAAAACATGGGGCACGTATTAAGAAGTTGAAGACTTTGCAAATTAGCACACTACTTGATGCGATACACAGGTTGGAAACCGCACATAAAAGAAACAGATCAGCTGGGGTCTTAGCAGACCTCGTTAAAAATAGAGAGGACTTGAAGACGCTTCTTAACGAAAAATACCTTAAATACCGCTCTCATTACCAACGTTTCCTATATCAACACTCGGACAAATGTGGTAGGCCCCTGTCACGCCTTCTTCACCCCCGCAACAACACATCATTCATATCGAGAATACAGCGGCGTGGCGGCGCTGACACGAGTAACCCGGCAGAGATCATGGAGGAAATGAGGACATTTTACTCTGACCTATATAACATTAGGGGACGCCTGGCGGATATGGAGCAGAGTAAACTGATGGAGCGGATCAATGAGTACATCACGGACACGGCATCCACACCGTTGAGGGAGGAGGAGGTCTCACAATTAGAAGAACAGTTTACAGAGGAGGAGGTGGGGCTGGTGATTAAAAGTTCTCCCGCAGGAAAGAGCCCGGGCCCGGATGGGTTCTCCCCGGCATTTTACAAGACATTTAGAGAATTGATAGCCCCATTCCTCACAAGGGTTTTCAATTCGGTCTCAGATACGACTCCATTTGCGGCGCAGTCCCTGGAGGCGTTCATTACAGTCTTGCCGAAGCCCGGGAAGGACCCATCTCTGGTTACCAATTATAGGCCGATATCTTTATTAAATGTGGATGTGAAACTGTTTTCTAAAACAATGGCCAATAGACTGGCCCCTCTCCTCCCCTCAATTGTTAACTCAGATCAGGTCGGATTTGTTCAAGGTAGGGAGGCCCGCGATAATGTGAATAAAACATTATTACTCATGGCTAATGCGATCTCTTCTTCTTCACCGGTTGGCCTTTTGTCTGTGGATGCGGAGAAGGCATTCGACCGAGTGCATTGGGATTTCCTCCGAACTGCGTTACAAAAGATTGGCTTGGGCCCGCTCTTTTTACAAAAAATATTGGCGTTGTATACGTGTCCCTCGGCACGGATCAAGGTCAATGGAGCATTGTCTCGACCCATTGCGATAAGGAATGGCACGAGGCAGGGGTGCCCTCTCTCGCCATTGCTGTATGTGGTAGTGATGGAGCACCTCGCTAACGCTATAAGGAGGAATCCCAGTGTACATGGTCTACAGGTGGATGAGGAGACTTATAAGACTTCCCTGTATGCTGATGACCTATTGATTTATGTTTCTCAACCCCACATTACACTACCCTCTTTGATGAAGGAGTTTGAGAGATTCGGAGAGGTAAGCAATTTCAAAGTAAATTACTCAAAAACGGAAGCACTGAGTGTCACCCTAAGATCCTGCGAAGTGGCATTGGCTAAACAGAATTTCCCATTCAGGTGGCAAACTAAAGCAATTAAATATTTGGGCATACAGATCCCGGCTGACCTCTCTCTCCTCTACGCGTTAAATTATCAAACCCTATTGACACGCACACTCAAAGATCTCCTATCATATCACAAAAAACCTATTTCGTGGTTTGGACGTATCAATTCTTTCAAGATGGACGTACTCCCACGGTTTCTATATGTTTTTCAAGCGGTCCCCATATCTCCACCCGCTAGCTTTTTCCGCACACTCAAATCGGCGTTGATCAAGTTTGTTTGGGGACACTCGAGGGCGAGAATAAAATATCATACTTTAACCAGACCGACGGACAGGGGAGGGGCTGGACTGCCAGACCTCCGTAGATACCACCAGGCTACTCTATTAATGCGCATGTTTGACTGGCACTTTTTTGCTGAACATAAGAAATGGGTAGCATTAGAACAAGGGGGAGCGCATGTACCCTTGCGGTATCTACCTTGGTTGGAGTCACGAGAGGGAGTAAAGTTGCCTACGGCTGACTTCTTGGTAAAGGCCACACTTAAAGAATGGGATCGGACCCGACAAAAAAGTTCGTTGTCTGGTCCTCCACTCCTGCTCACCCCGATCCTTTCCAATCCGGAATTTGCTCCGGGATCTGACCGTTCCACTTTCTTGCGCTGGGGAAAAGATGATGATGTTAGGATTCATCATGTATTAAAAGGACATGACATCATGTCCTTTGGGGATCTGCAGGGTATGGATCCCCCTTGTTCATTATCATGGATAGAGTACAGACAGTTGTACTCTTTTGTAAGCAATAGATTGAGAAAATGGAAACATCTACCCAACCCTTCCTTGACCCCATTTGAAGGGTTGTTCATGCAGAAGTCCCCACCTTCTCACTTAATATCATTAATTTATAAATTGTTGAGTCAGGCAGCTCCTGAGGCAGATACGGATCCACACTTCATGTCACAATGGGAGATAGAATTGGGCACCACCTTTTCTGAAGAAGAAAAACGGAAAGCATATCTGTTTACCCATAAGCTGGCCACGGCAGGCTATGCGAAAGAAAAGAATTACAAAATTTTATCAAGATGGTACCTATACCCAGTGAAGCTGCATAGGATTTTCCCCTCTGTATCTGAGCTGTGTTGGCGGTGTGGAGGTTCCCCGGGGACAATGCTGCATATATGGTGGGATTGCCCGCTAATTAAACCCTTCTGGCTAGAGATGTTTCGGACATATACCAATATCTCTGGAGAGAGGGTGTTGCCCTCCCCACAGATCTCTCTGCTGTCCATGTTGCCCGGCTCAATTAAGACACAAAAGGGAGACTTACTTAGATTCTGCCTTTCGGCAGCCCGTTCGGTGGTACCTAGACACTGGCGGAAGACAACGTCTCCTTCTATGCAAGAATGGCAGCAGGAACTCTCCTCCATATGTTATATGGAGGAGCTTTCCGCGGAGGTGACAGAGGACAGCGAGAAATTCTTAAAGATTTGGCAACCATGGATCCTTTTCAAAGAGACAAATGCGTATAGAGAACTGTTTGGTCCTTGATAGAAGGGGAATACTGGCCGGGCCTGGTTTCTCCAACAGCCGCACCTAGGAGAATATGGACATCCCTTCCCCTCGGACTTACCCACCCTCCCCCTTCACCTTCCTTCCCTCTCTATGTTGTTACTATTTTCAATGCTAGCACTTTTCTTTTTTTTTTTTTTTTTTTTTTTACCACCCTGTTTCCTAATTTTAAGTTGCATTCTTAGTGCCTAATGTTCTGGTATACGAGTCAAGTGGGTACGTAGACTCCCTCTCATCTTATTTTGGCTTTGAAATAATACCCTATCCAAAGTAAACAGAGGGAGCAGAGTCAAATAAATGTGGAGGGGGGGAGAGGGGCAGATAACATTCGCAATTTAAAGATCTCGAGATATACATGTCCCCTTCCTTTCTTTCCTTCCCCTTGTTATTGCCTTTTGATACTTTCAAGAATGATATATGTCTACATGACTCTTTTTTGTATTACTAAGGAATTGATTTGTAAGTCAAATTTGTATGCAATATTTGATCCTATGCTTTTGTTCTTGTCATTTGTATTGTATTTTTCTTAATAAACAAAGATTATACATAAAATTTGAGATTTTTGGCAAAAATACTCGGAACTAGAGATGAGCGGGCACTACCATGCTCGGGTGCTCGTAACTGGTGATGAGCGAGCACTACCATGCTCGGGTGCTCGGTACTTGTAACATGCAGTTGGATGCTCGGATGGTCTCGAGCCATATGTCGGGTATAATGAAAGTCAATGGGGGACTTGAGAAATTTTCAGCAAAATCTTCCCGAACAATGCTTGAGTCCCAATTGACTTCCATTATACTTGAATCGCACTCATCTGAGCCTCCAACTGCTCGGTACGAGTACTGAGCACCCGAGCATGGTAGTGCTCGCTCATACTAGTTACGAGTACTGAGCACCCGAGCATGATAGTGCTCACTCATCACTAGTTCCGAGTACTGAGCACCCGAGCATGGTAGTGGTCACTCATCACTAGTTACTAGTACTGAGCACCCAAGCATGGTAGTGCCCGCTCATCACTAGTTCCGAGTACTGAGCACCCGAGCATGGTAGTGCTCACTCATCACTAGTTACGAGTACTGAGCACCCGAGCATGGTAGTGCCCGCTCATCACTAGTTACCAGTACTGAGCACCCGAGCATGGTAGTGCCCGCTCATCACTAGTTACCAGTACTGAGCACCCGAGCATGGTAGTGCCCGCTCATCACTAGTTCCGAGTACTGAGCACCCGAGCATGGTAGTGCTCACTCATCACTAGTTACGAGTACTGAGCACCCGAGCATGGTAGTGCTCACTCATCACTAGTTACGAGTACTGAGCACCCGAGCATGGTAGTGCCCCGCTCATCACTAGTTACCAGTACTGAGCACCCGAGCATGGTAGTGCCCGCTCATCACTAGTTACGAGTACTGAGCACCCGAGCATGGTAGTGCCCGCTCATCACTAGTTACCAGTACTGAGCACCCGAGCATGGTAGTGCCCGCTCATCACTAGTTCCGAGTACTGAGCACCCGAGCATGGTAGTGCTCACTCATCACTAGTTACGAGTACTGAGCACCCGAGCATGGTAGTGCCCGCTCATCACTAGTTACCAGTACTGAGCACCCGAGCATGGTAGTGCCCGCTCATCACTAGTTACGAGTACTGAGCACCCGAGCATGGTAGTGCCCCGCTCATCACTAGTTACCAGTACTGAGCACCCGAGCATGGTAGTGCCCGCTCATCACTAGTTCCGAGTACTGAGCACCCGAGCATGGTAGTGCCCGCTCATCACTAGTTCCGAGTACTGAGCACCCGAGCATGGTAGTGCCTGCTCATCACTAGTTACGAGTACTGAGCACCCGAGCATGGTAGTGCCCGCTCATCACTAGTTACGAGTACTGAGCACCCGAGCATGGTAGTGCCCGCTCATCACTAGTTCCGAGTACTGAGCACCCGAGCATGGTAGTGCCCACTCATCACTAGTTACTAGTACTGAGCACCCAAACATGGTAGTGCTCGCTCATCACTAGTTACGAGTACTGAGCACCCGAGCATGGTAGTGCCCGCTCATCACTAGTTACGAGTACTGAGCACCCGCACATGGTAGTGCCCGCTCATCACTAGTTACGAGTACTGAGCACCTGAGCATGGTAGTGCCCGCTCATCACTAGTTACGAGTACTGAGCACCCGAGCATGGTAGTGCCCGCTCATCACTAGTTATGAGTACTGAGCCCCCGAGCATGGTAGTGCTCACTCAGCACTAGTTACGAGTACAGAGCACCCGAGCATGGTAGTGCCCGCTCATCACTAGTTACGAGTACAGAGCACCCGAGCATGGTAGTGCCCGCTCATCACTAGTTACGAGTACTGAGCACCCGAGCATGGTAGTGCCCGCTCATCACTAGTTATGAGTACTGAGCCCCCGAGCATGGTAGTGCTCACTCAGCACTAGTTACGAGTACAGAGCACCCGAGCATGGTAGTGCCCGCTCATCACTAGTTACCAGTACTGAGCACCCCGAGCATGGTAGTGCCCGCTCATCACTAGTTACTAGTACCGAGCACCCGAACATGGTAGTGCCCACTCATCACTAGTTACGAGTACTGAGCACCCGAGCATGGTAGTGCCCGCTCATCACTAGTTACGAGTACAGAGCACCCAAGCATGGCAGTGCTCACTCATCACTAGTTACGAGTACTGAGCACCCGACCATCGTAGTGCTCACTCATGACTAGTTACGAGTACTGAGCACCCGAGCATGGTAGTGCCCGCTCATCACTAGTTACGAGTACAGAGCACCCGAGCATGGTTGTGCTCACTCATCACTAGTTACGAGTACTGAGCACCCGAGCATGGTAGTGCTCGCTCATCACTAGTTACGAGTACTGAGCACCCGAGCATGGTAGTGCCCGCTCATCACTAGTTACGAGTACAGAGCACCCGAGCATGGTAGTGCTTGCTCATCACTAGTTACGAGTACTGAGCACCCGAGCATCGTAGTGCTCACTCATGACTAGTTACGAGTACTGAGCACCCGAGCATGGTAGTGTTCACTCATGACTAGTTACGAGTACTGAGCACCCGAGCATGGTAGTGCCCGCTCATCACTAGTTACAAGTACTGAGCACCCAAGCATGGTAGTGCCCGCTCATCACTAGTTACGAGTACTGAGCACCCGAGCATGGTAGTGCTCGCTCATCACTAGTTACTAGTACTGAGCACCTGAGCATGGTAGTGCCCGCTCATCACTAGTTACCAGTACTGAGCACCCGAGCATGGTAGTGCCCGCTCATCACTAGTTACCAGTACTGAGCACCTGAGCATGGTAGTGCCCGCTCATCACTAGTTACCAGTACTGAGCACCCGAGCATGGTAGTGCCCGCTCATCACTAGTTACGAGTACTGAGCACCCGAGCATGGTAGTGCTCGCTCATCACTAGTTACTAGTACTGAGCACCTGAGCATGGTAGTGCCCGCTCATCACTAGTTACGAGTACTGAGCACCCGAGCATGGTAGTGCTCGCTCATCACTAGTTACTAGTACTGAGCACCTGAGCATGGTAGTGCCCGCTCATCACTAGTTACTAGTACTGAGCCCCCGAGCATGGTAGTGCCCGCTCATCACTAGTTACGAGTACTGAGCACCCCGAGCATGGTAGTGCCCGCTCATTACTAGTTACGAGTACTGAGCACCCGAGCATGGTAGTGCCCGCTCATCACTAGTTACGAGTACTGAGAACCCGAGCATGGTAGTGCCCGCTCATCACTAGTTACGAGTACTGAGCACCCGAGCATGGTAGTGCCCGCTCATCACTAGTTCCGAGTACTGAGCACCCGAGCATGGTAGTGGTCACTCATCACTAGTTACTAGTACTGAGCACCCAAGCATGGTAATGCCCGCTCATCACTACTTACGAGTACTGAGCACCCGAGCATGGTAGTGCTCGCTCATACTAGTTACGAGTACTGAGCACCCGAGCATGGTAGTACTCGCTCATACTAGTTACGAGTACTGAGCCCCCGAGCATGGTAGTGCCCGCTCATCACTAGTTACGAGTACTGAGCACCCGAGCATGGTAGTGCCCGCTCATCACTAGTTACGAGTACTGAGCACCCGAGCATGGTAGTGCCCGCTCATCACTAGTTACGAGTACTGAAAACCCGAGCATGGTAGTGCCCGCTCATCACTAGTTACGAGTACTGAGCACCCGAGCATGGTAGTGCCCGCTCATCACTAGTTACGAGTACTGAGCACCTGAGCATGGTAGTGCCCGCTCATCACTAGTTACGAGTACTGAGCACTCGAGCATGGTAGTGCCCACTCATCACTAGTTGCGAGTGCTGAGCACCTGAGCATGGTAGTGCCCGCTCATCACTAGTTACGAGTACTGAGAACCCGAGCATGGTAGTGCCCGCTCATCACTAGTTACGAGTACTGAGCACCCGAGCATGGTAGTGCCCGCTCATCACTAGTTACGAGTACTGAGCACCCGAGCATGGTAGTGCCCGCTCATCACTAGTTACGAGTACTGAGAACCCGAGCATGGTAGTGCCCGCTCATCACTAGTTACGAGTGCTGAGCACCCGAGCATGGTAGTGCCCGCTCATCACTAGTGATCACCCACAGGTTATGAACTGATTTGCTGCCTGTTGAGGATTTTCCGAGCATGTCAAGATAATTATGGTCCCAATTCATCATTTACTATTTATTAAAGTCCCTCTTTTTTTTGTTCTGTCTTGATGTATTTACCAAAAATTTTTGCAGCACATTCTTCAAAATGGGACACGACATTCATCAGCTTTGCAAAAGATACAAAAAGAGAATCACTAGCAAAATGGGAAATATCGGGAGTCCGTCTAACATCTTGATTAGCAAAGTCGTTGAGGGAAAAAAAATAAAAAAAACAACACAAAAAAGTATAGAAAATTAAAGCAAATACTAAAGTCACTTAAAGTTATGACAGGCATTATTGATAGAACTTCTCTCTTTGTTGTTGCTTTTCGATTTCAGTACATCTGTGGCTTATAATCGTGTTACTTCTTGAAAAAAATCAATAAAGATACAATTTTTAAAAAAAAGTCACTAAAAACGAATGAAATTACTTCAGAAAAGCAGAAAAACAACAATGAAGATTTGGGTCAATGTATTGAGTTTGTATGGTGAGAAATTGTTTTCATTAACGAACACCGTGGAACTGGAAGGATCCTCCGAAATGAAACCGTTCATAGAGGTCAGTCTATGCATAACACAACCTAAATATCCAAGAAGACCTACAACGTCCTGTGCAGCACGCGCACCAGTAGGTTATGGAGTGCGGGAACAGAAAGTTTAGCTTTAAAATTTTACCTTAAACTTTAAGGTAAAACTCGGTGTCACTGTCATCATCACTTTATGCTCAATGTTGAGACGTCTCCTCAGATCTCCAACAAACCTGTAAAAAAACATGATCGTGTCCTAAGTGTCCAAAAGTTAAAGGGGCTGTCCACTACTTTAACATTGATGGCCAATCTTTAGGTAGGTCATCAATGTCTGGTCAACTGGGGTCTGACACTCCGCATTGGCCATCGAGCAGCTGTTCTTGGTGCCAGCAGCGGGCAACTGGAAATGCTCCCTTCTGGAGCTGCCTCGTCTTCTGATAGCTGCCGGGTACTGGATATCCACCTCCTATTGATTTGAATGGGAGGCGAATGTGGAGCACCCGGCCCACCCGGCCATGGCCGCTATCAGAAGATGAGTCAGCTCTGGAACTAGGCATTTCTAGCCGCCTGCTCCCGCCACAGGCACGGAGAACAGCTGATTAGCGAGGGTGTGGGGTGTCAGACCCTGACCAATCAGACATTGATGACCCATCCTAAGGATGAACCATAAATGTTAAAGTAGTAGACAACCTCTTTAAAGCTGCTTTTGGTGCTCATAACAGTGTAATATGTCTAGTAATCAGAGGCTGACATATCATTGGTGCAACCCTAGGCGTCTGCTAAGGGGCCCAAGAAACAAGGAGGCCCAGTTCCACCTCCAAAGTAGTAGAACTTGTGCATTCTGATGAACTATTGGACTGTAAAGGAACCATATATTGTTCTTACACAGGGGCCATTTTCCGTCTGTGTCCGCCAGTGCATGGAACTGTCCTAATTCTGATGCTTATGCTTGTCAGCTACTCATTATAGTGACCATATATCGCTGAAACCATATGGCAAATTTTTAAAAAAAATTGAACAGGGGGGCAGCAGCAGAAATAAATAAGAGCAAAAACTAGCCACTTCACACCTGTCACAGGTCCTCTTTAAAGGACTCTCTGGGTACAAAATGAAGGTTCAGACCAAGTGCAGGTGCTTGTGCATCATGGTGTGGCCAAACATTATTTGCACCTTCCTACGTGCTTGTTTTCCATTTATCTTTGGCTCTATGAAGACACAACTGTCAATTAAAACAGATGTGGGGAGATTGAAGTGCTCTAAACTATTAATGCACCGAACGTCTGTGATTGGTTTGGATAGTCTTTCTGTGAGAACAGAATTTCTATAAAGAGAGATACACCTGAGCAGAGATGGGAGAATCAATTTGATGGACTCCAGTCCAATGGTCAAGTCAGTAATCTGTGACCATAGTGTGACACCTGCTTTGGGAGCGATCTATAGTGTTCCACCCACATTCACCTCTACAGATGCTGCTTCTTTGGTTGAACTGGAGAATACTACAATTCCCAAAGTGCCTTGCAAATCTGGGGGAGGAGGAAACAGGACGGAGGGGTGGAAGGAAGCTGAGTCATCTTGGAGGCGGGAAGCTGCAACTCTGTGTGAGGAGAGACGGTCTAAGAAAGTGACAGGAGGCACCATTAGCAGGAGCTGCGGCCTTCCAGGTTTACCACACCGAAGAAGGATTTTGCCTGCTGTACCAACTCTCTCCCAGACATTGAATCCAGACGCCCCAGTGTGGAATAGTCTGAGAGAACAGGCCTGCTGCAGACAGAAGTGAGTAGGACATTGCTGTGACTTGTAGTTCTACAGTTTGAGAAGTGTGCTGGAGCAAATTACAAGGCCTTGCTAGAGAGGACTTTTGACTGCACTAACTGGGAGTCTGTATAGGACCAGCCCTGGGGAAATACTGCCTTCATTACTTTAAGTGCACCAACGTACTGCAAGCGCGCCGAAATCCGCGGCAACTGGGGCCCCAATTTGGGACTGTGTCAATTGTGAGGCTGCAGCTGTTGGTAGATTGTAAGTAGTCAGCAGAGTGTGTGGTGTAGGTTAAAGAGGAAGCATTACCCCTAACCTTCAGGTTTATTACAAAGAGCCCCTCCTGCATTTTTGTAGAATACTGCATAACAATACCTGTCGTTTCACTGTTATTTGTTTTTTTTCCCTGCAATTACCATTGTCATCCTCCTGCAAATAAACCTGTTAAGATTTCTAACCTCAGTTATTGTGAGTGTGTACGGAGCGTGGGTAGGGGTTTCCCGAGTCGACCCCTAGCAGAAGACAAAGACCCTTCTGCATTCCACCAGAGCTCCTAGCAAGATTCGGGTGGAGGCACTGCGTCATATCAAGGTGAGAACAACCGAACACCCTGCCCCAGCGGCAAATTAAAGGGGTGTTACAGTGGAGGCACTGCTGAGATCGATCAAGACAGGTATCACTGACATGGAGGCTTTAACTGAAGCACAGGTGTCCACATGGTGTGGGGAAAGAAGTATACTTGAAGAACACAGTTTTGCAGTATGCGGTGAACTCTCCAAGGTACCGGATGAAGAAATACTGAAGATTGTGAACCAAGTTCATGGAGTTGTCCATCCCAGAGTGGTTGACAGAAGGACTGATGAAGGGAGTCCATTATCAGCAGCTCTAATCACTACTGAGGGGACACTGGATAAAGGGTACTTTCCATCTGTCATAGCTGTGCCATTAAAACATGGACCACATTGGAAGATCACCTGGCCTGTGAGGTCCGAAGCAGGGACATCATCTTCGGGTGCAAGTTCACAGCCTAGGAGATCTAGTCGGTCTACCTTCCACTCCTACTCGGGACAAATCTGAAGAAACAACCATGATGGTTGACGTGGTAGTGGCAGCCATGGAGAAGTTAGTCACCCAGTTTACAAAATTGCAACCTGAAGGGGCCTACCGTCGTCTGAGAACCTTCTCGGGTGTCACTCCTGTCCCAGCTGGTGAAGAAGGGTATGACACGTGGAGGGATGTTACTCTGCAATATCTGGAAGAATGGCAGTGTACTGATGCAGTGAAGAAGCAGAGAATTGTGGAGAGTCTGAAGGGGCCTGCTATGGAAGTGGTGCAGGCTGCTTGGAGAAGTCAGTCAGAGACAACTTCTAAAGATTACATGACTGCTCTTGAAGATGCTTTTGGATCCCCAGAGGATGCCACTGATCTCCTTTATCAACTCCGCACCACCTATCAAAACTCTGGTGAGAAGATGTCAGATTATCTTTATCGATTGGACAAATTGGTGCATAGGGTCGTATCCAAGGGGGGACTTCGGCCCGAACAAGTTGATCAGTGTCGTTTAGAACAAGTGCTCCGAGGAGCTCTGACTCACGATCCCATTGCTCAACGACTGAGGTGTTGCGACAAAGGGCAGATTCCCCGTTCTTTCCATCAGTTGCTTAAAGAAGTCAGACAAGAGGAAGCTCTCCTGGCCGCCAGAGAACAAGTGACCCAGCGAGTGGCTGCTGCCCCTGTACATCTTGAATCCAGCCATCGAGAGGGAGAGTTCTTGAAGGTCATTGAGAGGCAAGGGGAACAGCTTGCCCAACTTCTAGCTGCCCAGGCTCTGAAGGTTGACCAGCTAAAGCAAATTGTTGAGACAGCTGTCAAGAGTCAAAGACCGCCTTTGCAAGTGGCAAGTGATGACCACAGTCTGGTAGAAGATACAAAGCCAGAAGAATGTTTTGTCTGTGGGAGCACCCATCATATGGCTCGCCAGTGTCCGAAGAGGTGGAATTTGAAGAGATCTCGGGACCCCCCACCTAACAAGAAGGGGCAGACGGGAAACGGGAAAGGGGTCCAGTAGAGTCCTATACTGGCCCCCCTTCAAAATCAGAGGTATATTCTACTGCTCCATCTAACCCTGTCCAGTCAGAGCAATTTCCTAAAGGTCTCGTAGGACCAGCACCACATGTACCGGCCTGTATCAATGGGCAGCCATGCACTGTATTACTGGATAGTGGTTCACAAGTGTCCATCATTTTTGAGAAGTGGTACAGAAAACACTTGTCAGACGTGCCCTTGCAACCCCTATCTGGACTTGTAGTCTGGGGTTTGAGTGAAAACAGTTACCCCTACAAAGGATACGTGGCTGTCACACTACGATTCCCAGAGACTATAGCTGGGGTGGAAAGAGAGGTTCCCATCATTGCATTAGTCTGTCCAGACACTGATGAAGACCGGGAAACAGTGCCTGCCATAGTCGGGACAAATGCCAACCTATTCCGTACTCTTGCTCAGTGGTGTCGCAAAATTGGAGGTAATAGATACTCGCAGGCCCTCACAATCCATCCTGTCTGTTTGGCTGCTTATGAGAAGAAAGAGGAAGAGGAAAGGAAGGAACTACGTCCTGAACATTTTGACCTCTGTTTTGAAGGTAGTGATCTGAAGAAGGAGGAAAAGCAGTCAGTGATAAATGGTATGATGAAGCGTGCCGGAACCTTCTCATTGGGTGATTGGGACCTGGGCCTTGCAAGAGGAGTGGAGCATCACATCCGGCTGACTGATGAGAAGCCATTTCGAGAAAGATCCCGACGATTGGCTCCCGCCGATGTGGAGGATGTTCGAAAGCATTTACGGGGTTTACTGGACACTGGAGTCATAATAGAGTCCAACAGCCCATACGCATCTCCGATAGTGATCGCTCGGAAGAAGAATGGAGCTATTAGGATGTGTGTGGATTATCGCACCCTGAACAAACGCACTGTGCCTGATCAGTATACTGTGCCCAAGATTGACGAAGCTTTAGATTGCCTGCAGGGAAGCCAGTGGTTTTCTGTGTTAGATCTTCGGAGTGGATATTACCAGATACCCATGAGCAAGGAGGATCAGGAGAAGACTGCTTTCATTTGCCCTATCGGTTTCTATGAGTTTCAACGGATGCCGCAAGGAGTGACCGGTGCCCCTGCTACTTTCCAGAGATGTATGGACAAGGTGATGGGAGACATGAACTTTCGTGAGGTCCTGGTTTACCTGGATGATCTGATTGTATTTGGCCACACCTTGGAAGAGCACAACCTGAGGTTATTTAAGGTGTTGGACCGGCTAGAGGAAGCTGGGTTAAAACTATCCCTCGACAAGTGCCTGTTCTGCCAGAAATCTGTGAAGTATGTAGGACACATTGTCAGCCGAGAAGGAATCTCCACGGATCCAGCCAAAATAGAAGCTGTGATGGAGTGGCCCAAACCCACCAAATTGGGGGAGCTTAGATCTTTTCTAGGTTTCAGCGGGTACTACAGAAGATTTGTGCCACAATATTCCAAGATCGCAAAGCCATTGACAGCCCTCACTCAAGGGTATCCCCCACCTCGAGGGACAGCTCGCTCCAAGAAACCTGCAACAAAAACCTACTTTAAGGTGAATGAGCCTTTCGGAGAGAGATGGACATCAGAGTGTGATGAAGCCTTTGAGAAACTCAAGTCCTGCTTGACCCAGGCACCTGTACTGGCCTATGCAGACCCCAACAAGCCATACGTACTTCATGTGGATGCTTCTTTTGATGGACTTGGAGCAGTCTTATACCAGGAGCACTATGGCGTCCTGCGGCCAGTCTACTACATCAGTCGTGGATTGTCTCCGAGTGAGCGCAATTACCCAGCACATAAACTGGAGTTCTTGGCCTTGAAATGGGCTGTGGTGGACAAGCTGCATGACCACCTCTATGGAGTGCATTTCCAAGTTCATACTGACAACAATCCACTGACCTATGTGAGGACTACAGCAAAGCTGGATGCTACTGGCCATAGATGGCTCGCCGCGCTAGCTATATATGATTTCAGCCTGAAGTACCGACCTGGTGCCACCAACATCGATGCAGATGCTCTGTCCCGCCTGCCCAGGCAGATGGTGAATGAAGAAGAAGAAGCCTGGATTGAGGTTCCAGCCCCAGAGGTGAAAGCTATGTGTCATCGACATCAAGGAAGGATTGCTCAATCAGGGGGCTGTGCTACCTTCTTAGGGGCTCCAGAGGAAGCTCTTCCACTATTGTTCTGTCAACTGACCAACGTTGATGCTGGCTCCCTGCCTCAACTGACTCAAAACCAGATTGAAAAGGCTCAACAGGAAGATCCTTCTGTGGGAGTTGTTCGATGGTGGGTGAAAAGGGGCCAAAAGCCTGAGAGGAATGCTCTGAAGACACAAGAGTCTGTTCTCTTGACCCGACAGTTAGACTTTCTGGTGGTGAAAAATGGATTGCTGCACCGCGAGGTCAAACGCCAAAATCGAGAAGTTCGTGTCCAGTTGGTGCTTCCTGCTCAGTTCCGTGAGATGGTCATAAGGGCACTGCATGATGATCATGGACACCTTGGGGTGGAAAAGACCACCAGCCTCATAGCAGATCGGTTCTATTGGCCAAAGATGGAAGCTGACATTGAACAATACTGTAAATCTTGTAAGCGGTGTATCCTAAGGAAAACCTTACCTTCTCGGTCCGCCCCCCTTGTCAACATAACCAGTGATGGCCCCCTTGATTTAGTGTGTATCGACTTCCTTTCCATTGAGCCTGATGAAGGAAACGTCAGCAACGTTCTAGTGGTCACTGATCATTTCACAAGATATGCTCAAGCTTACACCACTAGAGATCAGAAGGCAACCACTGTGGCTAAAACCTTGTGGGAGAAATTCTTTGTGCATTATGGGCTGCCAGCACGCATCCATTCTGACCAAGGGAGAGATTTTGAGAGTCGGCTAATTAAGGAGTTGTGTGAGGTTTGTGGGATCAAGAAGTCCAGGACCACACCATTTCATCCGCAAGGAGACCCTCAGCCTGAAAGATTCAACCGCACCCTTCTTAACATGCTGGGCACTTTGGATTCAAAACAGAAAGGAAGGTGGAGTCGACACATAAGTCAATTAGTTCACGCCTACAACTGCACCAAAAATGAGTCAACAGGGTACTCGCCCTACTTCCTCATGTTTGGAAGGGAAGCCAGACTACCTGTGGATATTAGTTTTGGAGTGTCCCCTGGCAATTCATCTGGGAAGAACTACCTGAAGTATGTGTCACAGCTGAAGGAACAATTAAAGGAGGCCTACAAGTTGGCTGATGAGGCCTCTGGTCGATCCGGGAGGCGAAACAAAATGTACTACGACCGCAGAGTCCGGGACCAAGTCCTGCAACCTGGAGATAGGGTCCTCATCCGTCAGTTGGGCCTCCATGGAAAACACAAGCTTTCTGATCGATGGCGTTCAGAACCTTATGTGGTGGTAGAGAAGTTGCATGGCATCCCAGTCTACAGAGTGAAGCCTGAGAAAGGCGGGGGGGGTGTTAAGACCTATCATCGTCAGCATTTGCTACCTATAGGACAGAATGTCCGATTCCAGTCGCCACAACGCACCGAAGCCCATGCAACCACCCGATCTCACCGAAGGAGTCTTCGGCCGCCGCAAGCGACTCATCCTGTGGTCCCTCCTGAAGGTAGTGAGAGTGATTCCAGTGATGAATGTGGACCATGCTTCAGATGGACAAGTGACCCAGGTTCTGTAATTCCAGATCATACAGACCAACCAGCTGAAGAAGTGTCCCAAGACGAGTGTGGTCCAGCACCAAACCCATGTTGCGATCAGTCGGGGGAGAGTTTAGAAAATTCAGAGCTGCCAAGTGAAGAGGTTGCTGTCATAGAGCCTGAAAGTCAAGAGCTAGGGGTCGATGAGGGGGTCCCTGTCCCTGCCGTGCACACTCGTCCAAAACGGGACATTAGACCCCCCATGATGCTGACATATGACCAGATGGGGCAAGTCACTGAGGTTCCTAGAGTAGTACACCCCTATTCCAACTATGCGTGGCCCTATTTCCCCCCTACAGCTATGTGGCCTGTTAGTGATTTGGGTGTAACTAGTTGTGGTGTTAGTCAGGATGCTTTAACACAAAATTTCCTTCCAGGTGGTGAGTCTTCATTTTGTGCTTGGGAGCCTACAGCGACTCACCAGGGGGAGAGTGTGACACCTGCTTTGGGAGCGATCTATAGTGTTCCACCCACATTCACCTCTACAGATGCTGCTTCTTTGGTTGAACTGGAGAATACTACAATTCCCAAAGTGCCTTGCAAATCTGGGGGAGGAGGAAACAGGACGGAGGGGTGGAAGGAAGCTGAGTCATCTTGGAGGCGGGAAGCTGCAACTCTGTGTGAGGAGAGACCGTCTAAGAAAGTGATAGGAGACACCATTAGTAGGAGCTGCGGCCTTCCAGGTTTACCACACCGAAGAAGGATTTTGCCTGCTGTACCAACTCTCTCCCAGACATTGAATCCAGACGCCCCAGAGTGGAATAGTCTGAGAGAACAGGCCTGCTGCAGACAGAAGTGAGTAGGACATTGCTGTGACTTGTAGTTCTACAGTTTGAGAAGTGTGCTGGAGCAAATTACAAGGCCTTGCTAGAGAGGACTTTTGACTGCACTAACTGGGAGTCTGTATAGGACCAGCCCTGGGGAAATACTGCCTTCATTACTTTAAGTGCACCAACGTACTGCAAGCGCGCCGACATCCGCGGCAACTGGGGCCCCAATTTGGGACTGTGTCAATTGTGAGGCTGCAGCTGTTGGTAGATTGTAAGTAGTCAGCAGAGTGTGTGGTGTAGGTTAAAGAGGAAGCATTACCCCTAACCTTCAGGTCTATTACAAAGAGCCCCTCCTGCATTTTTGTAGAATACTGCATAACAATACCTGTCGTTTCACTGTTATTTGTTTTTTTTCCCTGCAATTACCATTGTCATCCTCCTGCAAATAAACCTGTTAAGATTTCTAACCTCAGTTATTGTGAGTGTGTACGGAGCGTGGGTAGGGGTTTCCCGAGTCGACCCCTAGCAGAAGACAAAGACCCTTCTGCATTCCACCAGAGCTCCTAGCAAGATTCGGGTGGAGGCACTGCGTCATATCAAGGTGAGAACAACCGAACACCCTGCCCCAGCGGCAAATTAAAGGGGTGTTACAATTGGATGGAACTCTTGTGAATCTCCTGAACTCCCGTCTCTTCTTTAATCATTACGGTCTTACAGACACATGACGTCACACTAAAGGCTGCTTTACACGCGTCGATTTGGCCAGCGATCGCATGTGCGATCGCACCCGCCCCCATCGTTCGTGCAATACGGGCAATTTCTTGCCCGTGTCGCACAAACTCGTAAACCCCCGTCACACGTACTTACCTTCCAAATGACCTCGATGTGGGCGGCGAACATCCACTTCCTGAAGGGGGAGGGACGTTCGGCGTCACAGCGACGTCACACAGCGGCCGGCCAATAGAAGCGGAGGGGTGGAGATGAGCAGGATATAAACATCCCGCCCACCTTCTTTCTTCCGCATTGGCGGCGGCCGCAGGTAAGCTGCAGTTCATCGTTCCCGGGGTGTCACACGGAGTGATGTGTGCTGCCTCGGGAACGATGAACAACTGGACGTTCGATTTTTAGAAGATGAGCGACGTGTCAGCGATGAACGAGTAGGTGAGTATTTCTGCTCGTTCATTGCTGTCACACGCTACGATATAACTAACGATGCCGGATGTGCGTCACTTACAACGTGACCCCGCCGACATCTCGTTAGATATATCGTAGTGTGTAAAGCCCGCTTAAGAGCAATTGGGATGAGCTGGGTAAAGTGTCGGGACTGTTACATCTAATGGATGGCAAGCTTGGGCAGCTGCAGGCTGCTATTTTTAGGCTAGGGTGGGTACAATAAGCATGGGCCTCCCCAGCCTGAGATTACCAACCCACAGCTGTCGGGCTTTATCATGGCTGGGTGTCAAAATTGGGGGGATCCCATGACGGTTTTTTAAATTATTTATTTAAATACTTTAAAAAAGCTGCATGCGGTTCCTTTTATTTTGATAAACAGCCAAGATAAGTGCACAACTGGGGGCTGCAGCCTGTAGCTGTATGCTTTATCTGTGTTGGGTATCATAATATGGGGGTACCCCACGCCAATTTTTTTGTTTATTTATTTTTGCTCCATTATTAAGTGACCCGCAGACAGGGTCTGTGATTGGTTGCAGTCAGACGCTGTCACACAGGTTGGGGGCGCATCTGACTGCAACCAATCACAGATGGCAGGATGGCCAGTGGGTGGGGAAGCAGTGAATATGGATTAGTGATAATGAGCGGCCCCGGAATAAGTATGAAGTTATTAGAGTTTTTCTCGAGTTGCCGGAACGGGATCATTAGCCAGAATTCCTTGAGAATTCCGGGCCCAGGTTCAGCACTAGGGCATGATTAAACCATCGCGGATCCGGACTTTTACAGTCCAGGTCGATCCATCACTAGGGTTTGGTATAAGATAACTTTCCAGCTCCCATTAAAAACACACGCACACATGGACAAACTGAGCACATGTGTTAATGGAGGGGTCAGGAGTTCATAAGATTTACAGGACTTCTATCCAATGGTCACAGATTATTGACCTGGAAGCGATTCTCCCAACTCTACAGCTGAGATGTCTGGTGTAAGATAACTCTCCAGCTCCTACTGAGAACACAAGCACACGTGGAAAAACTGAGCGCATGTGCTAATGAAGGGGTCAGGAGTTCATGAGAGTTACAGGACTTCCATCCAATGGTCACAGATTATTGACCTGGAAGCGATTCTCCCAACTCTACAGCTGCGGTGTATGGTATATGATAACTCTCCAGCTCCTATTGAGAACACACACATGTGGACAAACTGAGCGCATGTGTTAATGGAGGGGTCAGGAGTTCATGAGATTTACAGGACTTCCATCCAATGGTCCCAGATTATGGACCTGGAAGTGATTCTCCCAACTCTGCAGCTGAGGTGTCTGGTATAAGATGACTCTCCAGCTCCTATTGAGAACACACGCACGCGTGGACAAACTGAATGCACGTGTTAGGGCGGGGGTCAGGAGTTCATGACATTTATAGGACTTCTATCCAATGGTCACAGATTATAGACCTGGAAGCCATTCTCCCAACTCTACAGCTGAGGTGTCTTGTATAAGATAACTCTCCAGCTCCTATTGAGACCACACTCACACACGTGGACAAACTGAGCGCACATGTTAATGGAGGGTCAGGATGGTCACCTATGACCTGCTTTGAAGTTATTATACGAGATGCAATTCATTATAGTGAATAGAAACATAATTTCAATGATATAATAGACATTATGGTTGAGTCTCTTACATGATTTATGTAAATAGCGATGACCCCCCGCAGGAGATAACCCCCATTATGCACTTAAGGCTCGGGACATTATTCTCAGATATAGTTTGCATCTTCTTCACAATGGAGACAAATGTTGCCGATGTCTCTGTTCGCCGAGGTTACGTTTCCCTTTTCCTGCCTTTTGTAAGATGCTTTGGCTTTTATGATTCATTTTACAGATTTCAGCTTTCTGTGTCATTGAAATACTCATTATTATTAAGTGTGTGATAAACAAGAACATGGGAAGATAAAAGAGATCTAAATATACAGAGAAGAGCATAATAAACAGAGCGCACGCACTTGCCTTCATTATTTATTTATAGGACTGCAAAAAAGAAAGTTGTGAAGAAATAGAATTTGCATTAATAAAAAAAAAATAAAAATAAAAAAAAAAGATATTCCTGCTCCTCTTCCAACTCTCCCCGGTGCCCCGCCGGTCTATGTGCTTCCCCTTCAGGCCTGGCAGGCATGTGACTGTGACTGCTGCAGCCAATCACTGTGGCACGCTAGCGCCAAGGACATCTGCCCTCCTTATACTGCCAATGTTGTGTCCAGCAGAAATAATCCATCATATGCCATACTTCTGTCACACGGGCTGGACGATTAATCCAATTATTTTCATTAATTTGTTGTTTCAATGATGCATAATTCTGATTTTCATCAGGTTCTTGTATTTGATTTTAGATTGAGAACATTGCAAACACAGCTCTTCTATATTCTCATAACATGCATGTTTGCAGTGTGCTATGTACACATGACAAACGCAGCCTGCTACAGTGACACTAATCAATTGCGCATTTACTGACTATGTGTGATGAGCGGGCACTACCATGCTTGGGTGCTCAATACCCGTAACTAGTGATGAGCGGGCACTACCATGCTCTGTACTAGTAACTAGTGATGAGCGAGCACTACCATGCTCTGTACTCGTAACTAATGATGAGCGGGCACTACCATGCTCAGGTGCTCAGTACTCGTAACTAGTGATGAGCGAGCACTACCATGCTCAGGTGCTCAGTACTCGTAACTAGTGATGAGCGGGCACTACCATGCTCAGGTGCTCAGTACTCGTAACTAGTGAGGAGTGAGCACTACCATGCTCAGGTGCTCAGTACTCGTAACTAGTGATGAGCGGGCACTACCATGCTCAGGTGCTCAGTACTCGTAACTAGTGATGAGCGGGCACTACCATGCTCAGGTGCTCAGTACTCGTAACTAGTGAGGAGTGGGCACTACCATGCTCGGGTGCTCAGTACTCGTAACTAGTGATGAGCGGGCACTACCATGCTCGGGTGCTCAGTACCTGTAGCTAGTGATGAGCGGGCACTACCATGCTCAGGTGCTCTGTACTCGTAACTAGTGATGAGCGGGTACTACCATGCTCGGGTGCTCTGTACTCGTAACTAGTGATGAGGAGCACTACCATACTCGGGTGCTCAGTACTCGTAACTAGTGATGAGTGAGCACTACCATGTTCAGGTGCTCAGTACTCGTAACTAGTGATGAGCGGGCACTACCATGATCGGGTGCTCATTAATCGTAACTAGTGATGAGCGAGCACTACCATGCTCAGGTGCTCAGTACTTGTAACTAGTGATGAGCGAGCACTACCATGCTCGGGTGCTCAGTACTCGTAACTAGTGATGAGGAGCACTACCATGCTCGGGTGCTCAGTACTCGTAACTAGTGATGAGTGAGCACTACCATGTTCAGGTGCTCAGTACTCGTAACTAGTGATGAGCGAGCACTACCATGCTCGGGTGCTCAGTACTCGTAACTAGTGATGAGGAGCACTACCATGCTCGGGTGCTCAGTACTCGTAACTAGTGATGAGTGAGCACTACCATGCTCAGGTGCTCAGTACTCGTAACTAGTGATGAGCGGGCATTACCATGATCGGGTGCTCAGTACTCGTAACTAGTGATGAGCGAGCACTACCATGCTCAGGTGCTCAGTACTCGTAACTAGTGATGAGCGAGCACTACCATGCTCAGGTGCTCAGTACTCGTAACTAGTGATGAGCGAGCACTACCATGCTCAGGTGCTCAGTACTCGTAACTAGTGATGAGCGAGCACTACCATGCTCAGGTGCTCAGTACTCGTAACTAGTGATGAGCGAGCACTACCATGCTCAGGTGCTCAGTACTCGTAACTAGTGATGAGCGGGCACTACCATGCTCGGGTGCTCAGTACTCGTAACTAGTGATGAGCGAGCACTACCATGCTCAGGTGCTCAGTACTCGTAACTAGTGATGAGCGAGCACTACCATGCTCAGGTGCTCTTGTGGCACCCCAGGGTTCAGATGCCACAAATATATCTGTACCTGGGCAGGGAAGGATCTCCACATTAGGTAATTCCACATACAACATTTCTACTCCATGCCTGGAGGGGGAGCTCTACAAGTCGAGTTCAGGTGAGGTCCCCTTTAAATCCAGGTTTGGAGGCAGAGTCAGAGAGACAGTTGACAGTTGGAAAAAAGGAGACGGTGCGAGCAGAGAGTGAGGGAAGACATCAAAATGGAGAGGGCAGTGCTTAGCCCGTACGAGTAACTGTGTGACCGCCTGAGGGATCAGAAGTGAGGCAAAAGAGGAGTGACCGGGGAGGTGGAGCCTGACCGGTTCATCCCCAAGGAACAGCGCTGATTATCGGACACCGGCATCCGAGATTGTGAGGGATCTAATCTGCCCAGCAATAAAGACCGGGGGCCAGGGAGACTGCAGATCTCCTGGCCACAGCAGCACCTGAAGGCAAAGCCGCTACACAGAGCTTAGGGACGTAGTGAGTACAGCAGTGCCCCTTAGAGAAGCTCCCGCCGCCTGCCATACAGGTGAAGACAGTGAGTACAGCAGTGCCCCTTAGAGAAGCTCCCGCCACCTGCCATACAGGTGAAGACAGTGACAGAGGGACAAGGTATAGCTACAGGCAGCCTAGTACGAAGGAGAGACATAGCGCAGCAGGGAGGCCTCACAACTAGCCTCGTGCAGAGATCCTGAACTGTTCCCAGATTACCCAAAAACTGTAACAACAGAAACTGAACCCCTTTTTAATAACACCTGCAAGTAAAATCTGGTCAGAGTTAATGAATTGGTGTGACGCACTTTATTTCTTCATCTGAGGAGCCATAGGCTGCTGCACTAAAGTGACAGTTGAAAAGGCTATGAGGAAAAACGGCCGCCATATCTGTGTACTACTAATACTGCCCAGGGGACCCCGCTTCACCTACGGGAAGCGTAAACAACTGGCTGCCTAACCATCACCCCAGAGGTCTGACCTGCAGCCCCAGTAACCATACTGGAACCGTAGGTGGCGTCACGAAATACTTTTATTTATTTATTTTTTTCTTTATTATTTTTTTTTTATTTTATTTATTTTATTTTTATTATTTATTGACTTTCAGCGACCACCAGGGCCACGGAACCGGGCACAGGCCCCCGTGACATAATCCCATTAACCAACACCCGGAACCGAGTACCCCACGGCCCTGGGGCGGGTCACTCTATACTCACAACTAGTGATGAGTGAGCACTACCATGTTCAGGTGCTCAGTACTCGTAACTAGTGATGAGTTAGCATTACCATGCTCGGGTGCTCGGTACTCGTAACTAGTGATGAGCGGGCACTACCATGCTCAGGAGGTTCAGTACTCGTAACTAGTGATGAGCGACCACTACCATGCTTGGGTGCTTGTAACTAGTGATGAGCGGGCATTACCATGCTCAGTACTGTTGCTACAACCAGTTAGACGCTCGGATGGGCTCGACTCATATACCAATTATAATGGAAGTCAATGGGAAACGTACAGTACGTACAGTGTGGACAAAATATAGTCCAATCAAATATCGTAGGCTGGACTCAGGACGTAAAGGAATTTGCATAGTCTCTACTGGATTGGTTGTTCCGAACTTTAGGAATTCCTCTGTTCCTCAACTTCTTGGGCGTTGTCCAGGATGTAGGAGCCATCTTTAAGTTACATATGCTAGTATATTGTATAAAGGAAAATCACTGAATATATATATATATATACAGTGCCTACAAGTAGTATTCAACCCCCTGCAGATTTAGCAGGTTTACACATTCTGAATTAACTTGGCATTGTGACATTTGGACTGTAGATCAGCCTGGAAGTGTGAAATGCACTGCAGCAAAAAAGAATGTTATTTCTTTTTTAATTTTTTTTTTTTTAAATTGTGAAAAGTTTATTCAGAGGGTCATTTATTATTCAACTAAGACCCTCCCCAAACTTGTGAACAGCACTCATACTTGGTCAACATGGGAAAGACAAAGGAGCATTCCAAGGTCATCAGAGACAAGATCGTGGAGGGTCACAAGGCTGACAAGGGGTACAAAACCCTTTCCAAGGAGTTGGGCCTACCTGTCTCCACTGTTGGGAGCATCATCCGGAAGTGGAAGGCTTATGGAACTACTGTTAGCCTTCCACGGCCTGGACAGCCTTTGAAAGTTTCCACCCGTGCCGAGGCCAGGCTTGTCCGAAGAGTCAAGGCTAACCCAAGGACAACAAGGAAGGAGCTCCGGGAAGATCTCATGGCAGTGGGGACATTGGTTTCAGTCAATACCATAAGTAACGTACTCCACCGCAATGGTCTCCGTTCCAGACGAGCCCGTAAGGTACCTTTACTTTCAAAGCGTCATGTCAAGGCTCGTCTACAGTTTGCTCATGATCACTTGGAGGACTCTAAGACAGACTGGTTCAAGGTTCTCTGGTCTGATGAGACCAAGATCGAGATCTTTGGTGCCAACCACACACGTGACGATTGGAGACTGGATGGCACTGCATACGACCCCAAGAATACCATCCCTACAGTCAAGCATGGTGGTGGCAGCATCATGCTGTGGGGCTGTTTCTCAGCCAAGGGGCCTGGCCATCTGGTCCGCATCCATGGGAAGATGGATAGCACGGCCTACCTGGAGATTTTGGCCAAGAACCTGCGCTCCTCCATCAAGGATATTAAGATAGGTCGTCATTTCATCTTCCAACAAGACAACAACCCAAAGCACACAGCCAAGAAAACCAAGGCCTGGTTCAAGAGGGAAAAAATCAAGGTGTTGCAGTGGCCTAGTCAGTCTCCTGACCTTAACCCAATTGAAAACTTGTGGAAGGAGCTCAAGATTAAAGTCCACATGAGACACCCAAAGAACCTAGATAACTTGGAGAAGATCTGCATGGAGGAGTGGGCCAAGATAACTCCAGAGACCTGTGCCGGCCTGATCAGGTCTTATAAAAGACGATTATTAGCTGTAATTGCAAACAAGGGTTATTCCACAAAATATTAAACCTAGGGGTTGAATAATAATTGACCCACACTTTTATGTTGAAAATTTATTAAAATTTAACTGAGCAACATAACTTGTTGGTTTGTAAGATTTATGCATCTGTTAATAAATCCTGCTCTTGTTTGAAGTTTGCAGGCTCTAACTTATTTGCATTTTATCAAACCTGCTAAATCTGCAGGGGGTTGAATACTACTTGTAGGCACTGTATATACTAGCTGTACTACCCGGCTTCGCCCGGGTTAATAACTGTTAACAAAATAGAATGTATTAACAAAAATGTATTCTGCACACAAAAAACACAAAACAAATAGAAATGTAATTATTAAAAGGCAAAAACTAAGCTAATAGAAGCATTTCACAACATATATTTCAACACCACAGATATTTCACACAGATTTAACTAAATTGGCCAAGTAATGTGCTCTGTCTGTCTCTTTCCAGGTCTGTCTCTTTCCCCGTCTGCCTGTCTCTGTCTGTCTCTTTCTTTGTCTGTCTCTATCCCTCTGTTTATTTCCCCATCTGTCTCTTTCTGGGTCTGTCTTTTTCCCAGATAGGTAAGGATGGTTGACCTTAGGGAGATCAACATCCAGCACCGCGGAGCACCATCATGTGTTTTCTCAACGCAGTGATTCTAGAGCAATGCCCCCTGGGAAATATGCAAAACAAGGAAGCCGCGGAGACACCATCACATGTTTCTCAATGCTGGCAGGTAACTAGCCAGGTCTTTCACCAGGAAGGAAAAACCACGGGAAGGGCAGTCTCCAGTAAAGGAAACCACCTATGCCAAAACATGGTATCCATCCTCAGACAGCTGTTTCGGGGTATTTGCCCCTCATCAGTGTGGAGTAAGAAACTGGCTAGTGGGAGCAATGCCTAGTAGAAGACTATGTAGGTAAGGATGGTTGACCTTAGAGAGATCAACATCCAGCACCACGGAGCACCATCACGTGTTTTCTCAACGCAGTGATTCTAGAGCAATGTCCCCTGGGAAATATGCAAAACAAGGAAGCCACGGAGATACCATCACATGTTTCTCAACGCTGGCAGGTAACTAGCCAGGTCTTTCACCGGGAAGGAAAAACCACGGGAAGGGCAGTCTCCGGTAAAGGAAACCACCTATGCCAAAACATGGTATCCATCCTCAGCAGTCGCTTGTATGTGTTACACGCAACAACGTCGCTAACGAGGCCGGATGTGCGTCACGAATCCCGTGACCCCAACGACATCTTGTTGTTGCCTGTAAAGCCCGCTTTAGAGTGACTGCAGGTCAGAAGACCAGACAAACCATTTAGGCTATGCATGCAATTCACTAATTAAGAAAATAATAAAAAAGCGTCTTGGTATAAGTGGGAAATTAAAAAAACGGAAAACCTCTTTAAAAATAAATACCGTTACTTGCAAAGAAAGTTTTTTTTAACTGATTTTGACTTTAGAGAAACTAGTGTGAACCTGAATGGGTTAATATTATAGATTGTCTAGAAGAAAAAAAAACAAACTAAGAACAGTTTCCAATTAGCGGTGTCACAATTATATCGCGCTGGGATCAGATGTGTACCCGACTAATGTCACCAGCCTCCGTTGTGTTGTAGCGCAGCCATTGTGCCGCCTCATTATCCAGTGAGCAAAGTGACACTCTTGTTAGTCAACCCTCGAGGTAAATGGAGTTTCAAGGATACGGTATTAAGAACCCGGCAGAGAATCTGTCTCTCATCGGAGCAGAAAATGACAAAGAACAGACGCATCAAGGAAGTTTGCTTTATTAGTCTGCAGATGTTCTGTACATGGAGGTCTCATTACCGGAGATCCAGGTTCAGGAGTCTCCAATCTGTCTCCAGCCGATAAAAAAAACTACAACTCCCAGCATCCTCTTGAGTATATTTGTGTTGAGGATAAGAATTGAATATCCAAAAATACTTAATTCAGCCATTTCATAGACTCAGGTATATAGTTTAGTAAATGTAAACTAACGCACATATTTATGCATGTCTTTGTTCTTTTTACTAATACGTATATATCTATATTGCATATTTAGTGATTTTCCTTAACACAGTATACGTAATTTGAAGATGGCTGCCACATCCTGTCTACACCCTGGATGATGAACAAAGGAGAAATTCCTAAGCCTGGACTGACCAATTAGGAAAAGACTGTGCTAATTTCTATATGTCCTGAGTCCAGCCTGCGATACTTGATTGGACTGTAAGTTTCAAACAATAAAGACCAGTTTGGTCAGCGCCCGTCATGGAGATAGTTATAACTGACTTGTTGTCAGTTATTTTTTAGTCTCATGTGCACACATGACAATATAATTTGAAACAGCAGTCAGATCCAGAGGGACCGCTTGAGTCTCATCATAATCATCATTTTAACCTTAACATTTGTGCCACAGCTGGAGAGAAAGAAGGATGACCATACATACAGCGAATAAAATAAGTATTGAACAGGCACCAATTTTCTAAGTATATTTCTAAAGGTGCTATTAACATGAATTTCTCACCAGATGTCGGTAACAATCCATCCAATCCACACAGGCACAGAAATCAAACCATAAGTGTCCATACATTTAGTAATAATGAGAAATGGCATCGGGAAAAAGTATTGAACACATGAAGAAAGGGATGCAAAAACACATGACACCAGCTGAAATCTATCAGTAATTAGAGAGCAAACTTATTTTTCCCCAGCTGGTTCAACTGAAGTCTTATTACCAAAGGTGCCACACAAGAAAAATCTCATAGTGGGTAAAACTAGTGAGCTGTCCCAATACCTTCACAACTTTATTGTTGAAAAACAAACTGATGGCATTGGTTACAGAATCATTTCTGATGGTTCCAGTGACCATTGCTGGTGACATAATCCGGAAGTGGAAAAAACATAATTTCACTATAAGCCCAGCTATTCACCTGACCTGAATCCAACAGAAAATGTATGGAAGGAACTAAAGCTCTGAGGTCATAGAAGGAGACCACGGGACCTTCAGGATTTGAAGAGTGTTTGTGTAGACGAATGGACCAAAATCACACCTGAGCAATGCAGGCAACTAGTGTTTCCATACAGGAGGCGTCTTGAATCTGTCATCAGCAACAAAGGCTTTTGTATGAAATAATAAATACATTTCAGTAACATGTTTAATACTTTTTATCCAGTGTAACTTCTCATTGTTACACAAAACTGAATTCATGGACAGCTATGGTTTGATTTCTTCGCTTGTGTGGATTGGATGGGTTGTCACTGACATTGAGTGAGAAATTAATGTAAATAGCATCTATAGAAATATATTTACTTAGAACATTGATGATGTGATCAATACTTAGTTCACCCGCTGTATAAAAGAATCACAACAGTCATTTGTATAAATATATGCAGCATACAGATATGGTCGTACCATTAGTAAGAGGCGATGTAAAGGCATCAGAAATGCCACACAGTAGTAGCAGACTTTGGTGCGGCACCACATTCTCATCCTATGAAACTTGCTTTGTTTCGACTTTGAAGGCAACACACGTTCGGCAGACAGGCTCTCATTTCTATGTGCCAGACCTATACACCTATATAGTTCCACATACCTGCCGTAGAATACCAAGAAAAAATATATATATATATGTGTGTATATATATATATATTTATTTATATATATATATATATATATATATATATATATATATATATTTTACAGTACAGACCAAAAGTTTGGACACACCTCCTCATTCAAATAGTTTTATTTATTTTCATGACTCTAAAAATTGTAGATTCACATTGAAGGCATCATAGCTATGAATCAACACATGTGGAATGAAATACTTAACAAAAAACTGTGAAATAACTGAAAATATGTCTTATATTCTAGGTTCTTCAAAGTAGCCACCTTTTGCTTTGATTACTGCTTTGCACACTCTTGGCATTCTCTTGATGAGCTTCAAGAGGTAGTCACCGGAAATGCTTTTCAAACAGTCTTGAAGGAGTTCCCAGAGATGCTTAGCACTTGTTGGCCCTTTTGCCTTCACTCTGCGGTCCAGTTCACCCCAAACCATCTTGATTGGGTTCAGGTCTGGTGACTGTGGAGGCCAGGTCATCTGGGGTAGCACCCCACCACTCTCCTTCTTAGTCAAATAGCCTTTACACAGCCTGGAGGTGTGTTTGGGGTCATTGTCCTGTTGAAAAATAAATGATGGTCCAACTAAACACAAACCAGATGAAATAGCACGCGGCTGCAAGATGCTGTGGTAGCCATGCTGGTTCTGTATGCCTTCAATTTTGAATAAATCCCCAACAGTGTCACCAGCAAAGCCCCCACACAGCATCACACCTCCTCCTCCATGCTTCACGGTGGGAACCAGCCATGTAGAGTCCATCCGTTCACCTTTTCTACAAAGACACACGGTGATTGGATCCAAAGATCTCAAATTTGGACTCATCAGACCAAAGCACAGATTTACACTGGTCTAATGTCCATTCCTTGTGTTCTTTAGGCCAAATAAGTCTCTTCTGCTTGTCGCCTGTCCTTAGCAGTGGTTTCCTACCAGCTATTTTACCATGAAGGCCTGCTGCACAAAATCTCCTCTTAATAGTTGTTCTAGAGATGAGAAGGTGTGTCCAAACTTTTGGTCAGTACTGATATATATATATATATATATATATATACACACTGGGTTGGACAAAATAATGGATACACCTGGAAACATCAACCAAAGCAAGTTTAATATGGTGTAGGTCCACCTTTTGCGGCGATTACAGCCTCAATTCTCCGAGGTATGGATTCATACAAGGTGTGAATTGATTCCAAAGGAATTTTAGCCCATTCTGCAGTTAAAACACCCTCCAGTTCTTTGAGCGACGATGGTGGCGGAAATCGACCTCTAAATTTAATCTCTAAAATCGACCAAAAAAACTCAATAATGTTGAGGTCTGGGGATTGTGGGGGCAGATGAGATGCTCAACTTCATTAGAATGTTCCTCCTGCCATGCTTTAACGATTCTAGCTGTATAAATTGGTGCATTATCATCCTGACAGATGGCGTTCCGCTCCGGGAACAGTGATTGAACCATGGGATGCACTTGGTCGCCCAAAATGCCTAAATAATCTCGGCTGTTAATTCTTCCATGAAGGGATGTCATTGGAGCGGCGGATCTCCACGAAATAGCACCCCAGATCATCACAGAACCTCCGCCATGTTATACGGTTGGGAGAAGGCAGTCTGGTTGGAATGCTTCTTTCGGCCGTCTCCAAACGTACACTCGGCCGGAGGTCGGAAAAAGGGTAAACGATGATTCATCTGAGAATATCACATGTTTCCAATGTTCGAGGGACCAGTTCTGGAGGTTTCTACACCACTGTAAACACTTGGACACATTTGTCATTGAGAGCAGTGGTTTTCTAATTGCAGCTATTACGTGGAATCCAGATTTGTGCAGCTCCCGATGATCAGTTTTCGTGGAAACTGGGTTGTGTAGGTGTTCATTGAGCTCAGCAGTGATTTTCGGAGCCATGGTCTTGCGATGCTCTCTCACAATTCGCTTTAGAGTCCGACGGTCTCTCTCAGTCAACTTCGACTTTCGGCCGAACCCGTGCTTTGTTGTGGACGCTTTTCCTTCTCTTTCAAACGCAGTCATTACTTTGGAGACAGTGCCTCTTGACACACCAAGCATTCGGGTACTTTCTGTTACACTAGCGCCTGCCACACAAGCACCAATAATTTGGCCTCTGAAAATCCGAGAGGTCTGCCATTGTATCAGGTTCTCATCAATGGTCTTACAATTCTGCAAAACAAACAGTTAATTTACATACACATCACATAACACAAATAATCAACTATAAAACATTAACATATGTCACTGTTTACATGTTTATAACATGTTCGAAGATTATGATGCCAAAACGTTAGGTGTTACCATTATTTTGTCCAACCCCTGTATGTATATGACTTTTTTTATGTTTTCAGGGTGTTTTTTTTTCTCCCCCATTGAATAATGAAGAAACTGGTAGCAGTTTAATAAGCAAAAGTGATGGCAAAATGACCCAAAATTCGTCCGTTTTTGCACAGAAAAAGTTATGTTCACACTTGAACATTTTCCCTTAAGGGTACGTTCCCACGATCAGTGTCCGCAGTGTTTTGGATGCAGTGTGTTTTTGCTGTGTCCAAAACGCTGCGTTGTGCAGTACAAGCACAGTGGCTGGGATTCATAGAAATGTCATACCCACTGTGCTTTTTTGCTGCAGCGTAAACTGACATGCAGCGCAGCTTCCCAAGTCACAGCATGTCAATTTATGCTTGCGGAGACGCGCGTGTTCAAAGTGAAAGACCACAGCTGCCCAAACCCCGATAGAGGGCATGGATGCAATGTTCTTCCCGTAGAGAACACTCGCGTCTCCGCAGTGCAGTAGTGTCTCCACACCATGGGAACCGACCCTTAGAGGTGGTTTCCACCTGAAAAACACACTGTGTGCACAGAGCCTGAAGGCTACTTCTTTGAACAATTCAGTGTAAAATATGAGAGTTGTCAGGACCGAGCTCAGGTTGTTTAGTGATCGATTGTTTTCCCTCTGGGCAACTACTGTTCAATGCAGTGAATTATTCACAAGAAGCTCTATCTACTGCAGGAGACAATGACAGGCTTTTCTAACATTAATACAGACAATTGTATTAATACGGAGTGTAAAATAGCGCCATATTTATATGTAGTGCTCAGTTTTTGCATAATTTTCTCAATTTCTTTTTAACAGTCATCAAATGACACCATAAGACCATCACACTACTCATGCAAGGTCAGACCAGAAGTTCTCCGTGGAGATGTTTTGACCATGGACTGGTTCTGGAATTTTGTGGCTTTTCCTCTGGTACTCCTTGTGAAAATGCATGAATACATTGACAAATGGAGGGGAGTGCAGGACTCAAAGACTTTCTCAATAAGTGGGCAGAGTAAAGAGGACTCACAGGCTTTTTCTACAAGTGGGTGGCGAAAGCAGGACTCACATTCTTTCTCTATAAATGGATGGGGTGAGGACTCAAGTGGACAGATTTAGAAGGACTCACATTCATTCTCTATAAATCGACAGGGGAAGGACTCACAGACTTTCTCTATAAGTGGACAGAGTTCGAGAGAAAGCCTGCGAGTCCTCCTAACTCTGCCCACGTATATAGCGAGCATGTGAGTCCTGCTTTCCCTGCCCACTCGTAGAAAAAGACTGAGTCTTGCTTATTCTGCCCACTTATAAAGCCTGTGAGTTCTCCTAACTCTGCCCACTTAGAGATAAAACCTGTGAGTCCTCCTAAGTGGGCAGAGTTAGGAGGACTCACAGGCTTTCTCTATAAGTGGGAGTAAGCAGGACTCTCAGGATTTTTCTACGAGTGGGCGGAGAAAGCAGGACTCACAGGCTTTCTCTATGAGTGAGCTGGGAAAGTAGGACTCACAGGCTTTCTCTATGAGTGAGCTGGGAAAGTAGGACTCACAGGCTTTCTCTATGAGTGAGCTGGGAAAACAGGACTCACAGGCTTTCTCTGTAAGTGGGAATAAGCAGGACTCACAGGATTTCTCTAGACGTAGGAAGAGAAAGCAGGACTCACATACCTTCTCTATAAGCAAACGGAGTAAGCAGAACTCAGGCGATCTATAAAAGTGGGCGGAGAAAGCAGGACTCACAGGCTTCCTCTATGAGTTAGCTAGGAAAGCAGGACATTTAGGTATTATGTATGAGTGGATGGGAAAGCAGGACTCACAGGCTCTCTCTACAAGCAGGAGTCAGCAGGACATTTCTATGAGTGGGTGAGGAAAGACGAACTCACAGGCTCAAAGAGTGGGCGGAGTAAGGAGGACTCACAGGCTCTATGAGTGGGTAGAGTAAGGAGGACTCAGGCTCTATGAGTGGGCAGAGAAATAAGGACTCACAGTCTCTATGAGTGGGCAGAGAAAGAAGGACTCACAGGCTCTTTTTGAATGAAAAGGAAAAGCAAGACTTCTAGGCATTATCTACGAGTAGTAGGAGACAGCAGGACTCTCAGGCTTTCTCCAAGTCTAGGCTGCAGATTTAAAAACTTTTTACATAAAAATACAAGATAAAATAATAATACAAAACCGTATATCCCACAGCTCAGCACCTCCCCCTCCATCCTTTGCTGCTTTCTTATAGTAGGCATATTATTGCCGCCTTATTAAGAATTGATATTTTTTATCTTACAAGATACTCCTACATTCACAGAGTATCATTCACAGAATTTACGTAGGACAGATCAGACCGCAGAAATTTCTATGAAGCAGAAATGAGACATTCAATTACAGCAAACAGCTTAAAATTAGATGTAATCTTCGCCCAATTACCCATATCGTGCCTATAGCAGAGGACACCACGCTAAAATGTCAGTCCATCTCAAGTAACGGTGCAGCACAAAGACGACGTGTGCCTGAATGTTCATGAACAATGAAGCTTTTTGTCTGTATTATTCAGCCATTGATAGAGCAATTTACAGTCAGTCCTTAGTTTATAAGCAGCCAAGGAAAAGAGAGGCGTATAGGGGGAAAAAAATATTTTGAGAAAAGTTTACATTAAAAGGGGATCATTTGTGGGGAAAAATAGCCCACCATAAAAAAATTACAATGGTAAACCTGTTACATGACAAATCTGGACTGAGCCAGTCCTGCGTCCTTTGATTGACAAAAACGATGCACAAACTGTAGAGTAAGACTGGCGCATGCGCACTTTGCTTTGGAAAAGGCGGACAAATCTCTTGTATACAAAAGCGAAGCCTTCTGGTGAAACGCGCATTGAGGGCCCGCCCCCACGCCTGGACTGCCCGATTTTCCCTGCTCTGACATGACACAAGGTAATAAACCTTAGTTTTTTATGCCCTTTGCCATTGAGGGACCCCTTATGAGATTCTACAGATCTCTTTACTATTTACTTCTCCTATCGTTCCCTCTTGGTGTTTTATGGGCTGTTACACCTTAGGGAATTTTTTCCATTTATTCTTCAGTCTGTCAGCAGGTGTTGTTACCATCGTGTGGCTAGTCTAGGTTTTGCTGTGGGTTGTTTCTGTGCAGGCTTTTTCCATCTTTGCCTGCAACCACTGTGCACCCTGTATCACCTTGTATTTAATAAAAGCAATTTGTATTCTACTTTGACAATCTTTGTGGTCCTTTTCTCTGTACCCCCTTTTCTATACATTGTCATCTTTTATTGGGGTTATACTTTTTAGGTTTTTGTGCTTGTGGACCTTTTCCGGTCATAGGAAAGTTGTTTTAGGTTATGCTCTTTTGTATACAGTGTGTCCACCCCTATCCTGTCCACCGACAACTTGAGAACGGCGGCAGCTAGGCATAGAAGTGGTGTCTAGGTATAGTAAAGTAGCCATGCGCTACGCAATGAAACCACCTATAGCGCCACCTGGTGGAAAACAACAATTAGCATTTTTATCTCGAAAACAGAACGAGATAGAGAAAAAAAGTGATGTACAAAGTTGTAGGGCATCATCAATTTAATACGAATCGACACCTTGCATACAGAAATGCTATGATATGAAACCCATGACCCCCCTAAACATTGAATGCTGGTCACGCATATGGCGCTCATTTAGCTTTGATGCTCAAAGTGGCCCCCGTCAGCTGCAATGCACATCTGGACTCTGCACAGCATACTGTATCTTGCTGCACGTTGTGCAATATGGTAGGTGACTCGTTTGCACAAGCATCTGTGATACGTCGTCGTAGGTCCTGCAATGTTGGTGGAGGGGTCGCATACACCTGCTGTTTGATGTGACCTCACAGAAAGAAGTCCAATGGGGTCAGGTCAGGTGAGCGGAGGCCACTCCACACAGCCACCATACCTAATGACTTGTAGGAAGGTCTCCATGAGGTGTCGCTTCACGTCCGCAGCCTTGTGAGTTTTACACGTTCTAATCATAGCATTTCTCTATGCAAGGGGTCGATTCATATTAAAGTGATGATGCCCTACAACTTGTAATTCACTTTTTTTCTCTATCTCGTTCCGTTTTTGAGATAAAAATGCTAACTCCGTTGTTTTCCACCAGGTGGCGCTATAGGTGGTTTCACTGCGTAGCACATAGCTACTTTACTATACCTAGACACCACTTCTATGCCTATAGCTGTCGCTGTTCTCTAGTTAATGACAGTGGTCAGGATATGGTTGGACACGCTGTATAACAGCACAATCAGTGCCACAAAGTACATTATTATGTGCAGCAGTCGCTAAATGCCCATGATCTCACTTATGGGTCGGCAAGACTCTTTTTACGGCAGTAAACCTGCAGAGCTGATGTAGCAAAGCTGAGCTGATGTAGCAAAACAGAGCTGATGAAGCAGAACAGAGCTGATGTATCAAAACAAAGCTGATGCTGGAGAGCAGAGCTTTTGTAGAACAGAGCTGATGTATAGCTCAGCTGATGTAGCAAAACAGAGCTGATTTAGTAGGGCAAAACTGCTGTAGTAGGGCACAACTGATGTAGTATAGCACAGCTGATGTAGCAGAACAGAGCTGATTTAGTATAGCACAGCTGATGTAGCAGAACAGAGCGGGTGTAGCATAGCACAGCTGATGTAGCAGAACAGAGCCAATGTAGTATAGCACAGCTGATGTAGCAGAACAGAGCTGATTTAGTATAGCACAGCTGATGTAGCAGAACAGAGCGGATGTAGCATAGCACAGCTGATGTAGCAGAACAGAGCCAATGTAGTATAGCACAGCTGATGTAGCAGAACAGAGCGGATGTAGCATAGCACAGCTGATGTAGCAGAACAGAGCGGATGTAGCATAGCACAGCTGATGTAGCAGAACAGAGCGGATGTAGCATAGCACAGCTGATGTAGCAGAACAGAGTGGATGTAGCATAGCACAGCTGATGTAGCAGAACAGAGCGGATAGAGCAGAGATGATGTAGCAGAACAGAGCCGATGTAGCAGAACAGAGCCGATGTAGTATAGCACAGCTGATGTAGCAAAACAGATGATGTAGCAGAGCAGAGATGATGTAGTATAGCTTAGCTGATGTAGCAGAGCAGAACTGATGTAGCAAAGCACAGTTGATGTAGCATAAAAAAGCTCTTCACTGGCTGCATTTTTAACAAATTTCCAATCACAGAATTGTAATATTGTCCAGCGCTGATCACTTCCACATCGCTAGGTAGTAAACAGGAATGGTCAAATCTACCTTCATCCAGGATCCAGGAACTCATTAAAAGCTGCAGGAAGCGACTAGAGGCTGTTATTTTTGCAAAAGGAGGATCTACAAAATATTAATGTCACTTTTATGTTGAGGTGCCCATACTTTTGCACCGGTCAAATTTTGTTTAAATGCGGATTGCACATTTTCTGTTAGTACAATAAACCTCATTTCAATCCAGAAATATTTCTGAGTCCATCAGTTATTAGATATATGAAACTGAAATAGCTGCTGCAAAAACCCAAATTGTTATAAAGAAAAAAAGTTAACATTATTAGGGGTGCCCAAACTTTTTTCATATGACTGTATGTATGGGGGCCTTAAATCTCCTGATAAGGTGTAAAGTCAGCTGGTGACTGGCCGAGGCTGGTGAGGGAGGAGAAGGCATGCCTAACTGATCTTTAGTCCTACTGAACACAATGCAGTGGGGGGAGGCTCCTGCTGCAGGCAGAAATCTTCTAGTACAAACAGGATTGTGAGGAGGAGGTGAGGACATGGATGTATGAATGTAATATATTGCTATGTCTTAATAAAGGACAAAAGAGGATGAAAAGGAAAGGAGGAATTGTCTGGATCTTTAGCGTTCCTAGTTGTGGTTCCAGGCCGGGGAAGAGACTTCTCAGGTAATGAGGAAACTAATTGGGGAGTAATCTGCTACTGTAAATCCTCTCCTGCAGAAACAAAGTGGGATGAGGAGTAGTCGCTGTAATGTGTAATTGCTTGGGACAAGCATGGATTGGACCCGCTGTGCTTGAAAGTGGCGGCCCAGCGTGTGCCCCGCTGTCAGGCGACGTCCTTTAGTGTCAGGTATGCAACTACTTATCCACTGCCCGCGGGAAGGAGCAGGCGGTCAGTAATGTTCTCGACATCAGATGTATGAGGGGTTTTTTTTTTAGTTTTTTTTTCTAACGAGTTGTATTTTTAAATGACACCTTTTTGTGTTACCATATAATTTAGTGAAGAAAGAAAAAATAAATAAAAGCAAGAAAAATAATCCAAGTAGGGTAAAACATGATGAGGAAGAAAAAAAACAAAACAAAAACACCAATTCTGCTATTGTTTTTTGTATTTTCTTCCTATGGCGTGTAATGTAAAAACATGAAAAATTGGCAATTTTGTTCTTTTCGGCATTTATTAACATACATTTTGAATACTTTTTACAGGCACAACAATACCAGATACAGTATGTATACTTTTAATGTTTGTTTGTTTTTTCATTTTCAATTAACCTTCTCCAAAGACCCCCCTCACAATCTTTACTCCCCCATAGGGGGCTTGTACCTTTGTTTGTTTTTTATGCTGGAGTGCTACAATATTGCAATATATTATGCAACCGACGTCACCCCACGAAGCCCAGACTAAGGCTCAGTTACATAGTCTATTCCTACTAAGGTGGCAGCCAAGGGGGGCCTTCAGCAAGACCCTAGCTGCAATGGTAGCCCATCAGTTCCCCATGACAGCACTGCGGAGAGGAGTCAATGGGAGCTGATGCACAAATGCAATAACAAGCAGCCCTTAAGCAGGTCTCTGACAGTGACTAGCAGCAAAATGTAAATGGTTAAAAGGAAGCTCCAGTCACTGTTAGAGGCAGATGCTGGCTGTGAAACACAGCCGTCATGTGCCTGGTATGGAGCACGCTCAGATTCTCAGACGAAAAAATATACATCAGTAACAATCATTAGTGATGAGCGAGCACTACCATGCCCGGGTGCTCGGTACACTTAACTAGCGATGAGTGAGCACTATAATGCGCAGTACTCGCAACTAGTGATGAGCGGGCACTACCATGCTCGGGTGCTCAGTACTCGTAACTAGTGATGAGCGGGCACTACCATGCTCGGGTGCTCGGTACAAGTAACTAGTGATGAGCGGGCACTACCACGCTCGAGTGCTCAATACTCGTAACTAGTGATGAGCAGGCACTACCATGCTCGGGTGCTCGGTACAAGTAACTAGTGATGAGCGGGCACTACCATGCTCGGGTGCTCAGTACTCGTAACTAGTGATGAGCGGGCACTACCATGCTTGGGTGCTCAGTACTCGTAACTAGTGATGAGCAGGCACTACCATGCTCGGGTGCTCGGTACAAGTAACTAGTGATGAGCGGGCACTACCATGCTCGGGTTCTCGGTACAAGTAACTAGTGATGAGCGGGCACTACCATGCTTGGGTGCTCAGTACTCGTAACTAGTGATGAGCGGGCACTACCATGCTCGGGTGCTCGGTACAAGTAACTAGTGATGAGCGGGCACTACCATGCTCGGGTTCTCGGTACAAGTAACTAGTGATGAGCGGACACTACCATGCTCGGGTGCTCAGTACTGGTAACTAGTGATGAGCGAGCACTACCATGCTCGGGTGCTCAGTACTGGTAACTAGAGATGAGCAAGCACTCGATACTTGTAACGAGCAGTTGAGGTCCAGATGGGCACAACTCGTACACCCGAGTATAATAGAAGTCAATGGGGGGACTCGAGCATTTTTTCGGGAAACCTCCCCAAAAAATCCTCCCATTTATTACACCTAAGAGGGGCCGCTCCTGTTGTATAATTTTTAGCGTTGGGTCTTATCTGAATGACATTTGCGGTAGATGGACTCGCACAATGTGAATAAATGCCATGCAAAGCATAGTAAATATGGCAGGAATATAATTTAAACGTACTGATATATGCACAGATTGCATAAATATTAGCGTCCCTGTGGGTTTGGGATATCGGGTATCAGCCACAGATGCTGAGCCCATCACGCAGCGGAGGTAATAGTCTATGGCTCGTCACGTTCTTCTTCTGCATATCTGTACTGTGCGCTCAGCCTTGCAAAGTACGGACTAATAACTGTGACAGACAAGTCCCCGGTTCTAGAGCTCGACCCATAAAGTCAGCGCATTACTTATTTATTGGGAGAATTACTCTGCATGCATCTCCACCTGCCTTCACAGTGTGGAGCCGTGCCGCATAAACAGCTCACGGTATAAAAACGGTCATAAGATAAGACGCAGCTAAAGGCGGAAAATAGGAGATAAAATGAGGGCTGTGCGCGCATATTAACCGGATCAGGAGGGAGGGCGGCTCGGCCATCGCCGGCCTGGAGCGCAGCATGTAGAAGGTGTCATTGTGCGCTGGGTGTCAGGGTAAGCGAGAAGTGAATGAAATGTGAGCACAAAGTGGGAGACATGCGATGTACACAGAAACCGAAGGGTAAGCAACATAGCTGCAAGGGACATATGGATGCGTCAATCAGTGGCATGTAAAGGTTTGGGCCCCTGTGGTCAAAATTGTAGTTATTGTGAACAGTTAAGCAAGTTGAAGATGAAATGATTCCTAAAAGGCAGAAATATATTATCTTTTACATTATAAAATTAACAAAAAAAAGAAAATGGACCGATGCAAAAGTTTGGGCACCCTGCATGGCTAATAACTAGTAGCACTCTCTTTGGCAAGTATAACAGCTTGTAAACGCTTTTTGTAGCAGCCAAGAGGCTTTCAGTTCTTGTTTGAGAGATTTTCATCCATTCTTCCTTGGAAAAGTCTTCCAATTCTGTGAGATTCCTGGCTCATCTTCCAGTTCTGTGAGATTCCTGACTCGTCTTCCAGTTCTGTGAGATTCCTGGCTCATCTTCCAGTTCTGTGAAATTCCTGGCTCGTCTTCCAGTTCTGTGAGATTCCTGGCTCATCTTCCAGTTCTGTGAGATTCCTGGCTCGTCTTCCAGTTCTGTGAGATTCCCGGCTCGTCTTCCAGTTCTGTGAGATTCCCGGCTCGTCTTCCAGTTCTGTGAGATTCCCCGTCTCATCTTCCAGTTCTGTGAGATTCCCCGTCTCATCTTCCAGTTCTGTGAGATTCCCCGTCTCATCTTCCAGTTCTGTGAGATTCCCCGTCTCATCTTCCAGTTCTGTGAGATTCCCCGCTCATCTTCCAGTTCTGTGAGATTCCCCGCTCATCTTCCAGTTCTGTGAGATTCCCCGCTCATCTTCCAGTTCTGTGAGATTCCTGGCTCGTCTTCTAGTTTTGTGAGATTCCTGGCTCGTCTTCCAGTTCTGTGAGATTCCCGGCTCGTCTTCCAGTTCTGTGAGATTCCCGGCTCGTCTTCCAGTTCTGTGAGATTCCCGGCTCGTCTTCCAGTTCTGTGAGATTCCCGGCTCATCTTCCAGTTCTGTGAGATTCCCGGCTCATCTTCCAGTTCTGCGAGATTCCCGGCCCATCTTCCAGTTCTGCGAGATTCCCGGCTCGTCTTCCAGTTCTGTGAGATTCCCAGCTCATCTTCCAGTTCTGTGAGATTCCCGGCTCATGTTCCAGTTCTGTGAGATTCCCGGCTCATCTTCCAGTTCTGTGAGATTCCCGGCTCGTCTTCCAGTTCTGTGAGATTCCCGGCTCATCTTCCAGTTCTGTGAGATTCCCAGTCTCATCTTCCAGTTCTGTGAGATTCCCGGCTCATCTTCCAGTTCTGCGAGATTCCCGGCCCATCTTCCAGTTCTGTGAGATTCCCGGCTCGTCTTCCAGTTCTGTGAGATTCCCAGCTCATCTTCCAGTTCTGTGAGATTCCCAGCTCATCTTCCAGTTCTGTGAGATTCCCGGCTCATGTTCCAGTTCTGTGAGATTCCCGGCTCATCTTCTAGTTCTGTGAGATTCCTGGCTCATCTTGCATGCACTGCTCTTCCTTGGAAAAGTCTTCCAGTTCAGTGAGATTCCTGGCCAGTATTGCATGCCCTGCTCTGGAGGTCTAGCCACAGATTTTCAAGGATGTTTAGATCAGGGAACGGTGAGGGACATTGTAAAACCTTCAGCTTTCACTGAATCCATTCTACTCTCTACCCTGAAATGTACCCCGTGTCATTGGCTGCAACACAACCCTAAAGCATGATTAATGCACCCCATGCTTAATGGTTGGTGAGATTTTTCTTTTCCTGAAATTCTGTGCCCTTTTTTCTCCACATATGCCTTTTGATCATTGGGGCCAAAGTTCTATTTTAACTTCATTGGTCCACAAGACTTGTTTCCATAATGCATCAGGCTTGTTTAGGTGTTCTTTTGCATACCACTTATGCTGAATTTTATGGTGAGGACACAGGAGAGGTTTTCTTGTGATACTTCCATGAAGACCATATTTGTGCAGTTGTCTCTGAACAGTAGAACAATGTACCACAACTCCATAGTCTGCTAAATCTTCCTGAAGGTCTTTTGCAGTAAAGCCAGGGGTTCTGATTTGCCTCTCTAGCAATCCTATGAGCAGCTCTCACAGAATTTTGCTTGGTCATCAAGACCTTATTTTTACCTCCACTGTTCCTGGTAACTGCTATTTCTTAATTACATTTTGAACTGAAGAAAGGGCAACTTGAAAACACCTTGGTATCTTCTTATAGCTTTCTCCTGCTTTGTGGGCCTACACCATTTTTTATTTTCAGAGTGCTAGGCAGCTGCTTTGAAGAACTAATGGCTGCTGTTTTTGGACACAAGGTTAGAGGTGGCTTGGTTTCTATAAAGCTGTGAAATCTGCATCACCTGGCTTTTCCTAATGATGATGGTGAACAAGCCATAACCCTAACTGGCTAATTAACGTCTGAAACCTTTGTTAAAGTTATCTGAGCACACAAATCTCTAAGGCTATGTGCCCACGGGACAATGTAGCTGCGGATTTTCCAGATAAATCCGCAGGTTTATGCAAGTACAGACACTCCCCATGTTATCCTATGGGATTTGGGGAGTGCTGTATCAATGCTGTGGTATGTGCGGCTGCGGAATATGCTGCGGATGTCCCGCAGCTGCATGTAACTGCATGTCAATTATTCATGTGGAAATATCTGCAGAATTCCCGCTCCTCCACTATGGAGATACAGGGCGGGAATTCTGCAGGTATTTCTGCACTAGTCCCGCATGTTTACCGCAATAAAAAATGCTCGAATTCCGCAGCAATGAATAGCTGTGAAAAACCTGCGCGGCAAACCTACGATGTACCGTGGGTACATAGCCTAAAGGTCCAGTCACACTAAGCAACTTACCAGCGATCCCAACAACGATAGGGATCGCTGGTAAGTTGCTAGGAGGTTGCTGGTGAGATGTCACACTGCGACGCTCCAGCGATCCCACCAGCAACCTGACCTGGCAGGGATCGCTGGAGCGTCGCTACACAAGTTGCTGGTGAGCTCACCAGCAACCAGTGACCAGCCCCCAGCGCTGCGTGGAAGATGCTGCGCTTGGTAACTAAGGTAAATATCGGGTAACCAACCCGATATTTACCTTGGTTACCACCGCACGGAGCTACACGTGCAGAGAGCAGGGAGCAGCGCACACTGAGCGCTGGCTCCTTGCTCTCCTAGTTACAGCACACATCGGGTTAATTACCCGATGTGTGCTGCAGCTAAATGTGCACAGAGCAGGGAGCAGCGCACAATGCTTAGCGCTGGCTCCTTGCTCTCCTAGTTACAGCACACATCGGGTTAATTAACCCGATGTATGCTGCAGCTACATGTGCACAGAGCAGGAGCCGGCACTGACAGTGAGAGCGGCGGATGCTGGTAACAAAGGTAAATATCGGGTAACCAAGGACAGGGCTTCTTGGTTACCCGATGTTTACATTGGTTACCAGCCTCCGCAGAAGCCGGCTCCTGCTGCCTGCACATTTAGTTGTTGCTGTCTCGCTGTCACACACAGCGATCTGTGCTTCACAGCGGGACAGCAACAACTAAAAAATGGCCCAGGACATTCAGCAACAACCAACGACCTCACAGCAGGGGCCAGGTTGTTGCTGGATGTCACACACAGCAACATCGCTAGCAACGTCACAAAAGTTGTTCGTTAGCAGCGATGTTGCTAGCGATGTTGCTTAGTGTGAAGGGGCCTTAAGGGTGCCCAAACTTTTGCAAAGGCCCATTCTCTTTTTTGTAATGTTTAAAATGTAAAACGATAAAAATATATATATATATATAAAAACATATTACACACACATATATATATATATATATATAATGTATGTATGTGTGTGTGTGTGTGTGTGTGTGTGTGTGTTATATATACATATATATATATATACACACACACCCATATGTATGTATGTATGTATGTATGTATGTATGTATGTATGTATGTATATATATATATATATATATATATATATATATATATATATATATATATATATATATATATATATATATACATACATATACACACACACACACACACACACACACAGTATATATTTTTTTTTATTTATATATATATATATATATATATATTATTGTATATCATATTATACATTATTTTTGCCTAAAATACAAAGGGAAATGTTTCATCTTTATGCCTTTTACAGATAATTTCATCTTCAACTTAACTGTTCGCAATAACGGTAATTTTTTTTACCAGGAGTGGACAAACTTTTTACATGCCACTGTATGTCCCCATGATTAAAAAAATATTCGGGTGGGGAGCACCAAGAAGCCAGGACTCACCGGCTCCCTGGTAAGTGAAGTAGCCACATATTAAGTTTGATGAGAAATGTACAAGTCTGAACGCAATAATCTCCTCCTTGTGGCAGCTGAAAACGCAGTGCGCATGCGCTATGAAGGCGCTGTATATGGGCAGCGTAATCAGCTGTGCTTTTTCATACAGGGACATCTCCCGTTTTATTAATGTGGAAGCCTACAGGGAAAAAAAATGCCAATGTAATAGTACATTAAGGATTTTCATTGGAAATGTTCGTGGGACATCCTCCATGCTGTGAACTTTCACCACAGTGTGACCAGATCGAAACCTCAAACAATAGACCTCAAGTGCGCTCAGTACTTGTAACGAGCAGTCGGACGCTCGGACGGACTCGCTTATTGAATACAATGGAAGTCTGTGGGGAATTAGAGCGTTTTTCCGGAAGATCTTTAGGGAAAATGAGTCCCGCATTGACTTCCATTATACTCGGTAAATGAGTAGACCCAGTCAGGGCATCGGACTGCTCATTACGAGTACCGAGCATTGTAGTGCTTTCTCATCACTAATGATCATCAATTAGCCATAACTTTTACTTTTCTGCTCAGATTAGGCAGATGAGGGCTTGTTCTTTTGCAGGACAAATTGTACTTTTGAATGACACCATCTATTTTATCATGTGATGCACTGAAAAGCAGGACAAAAATTCCAAGTGCGTCAACATTATATTTTTTGGGTTTGTTTTTTTTTTATAGTGTTTACCATATGGTAAAACTGACCTGGCAGTAGGATTCTCTGTCAGTATGAGTACGTAGATACCAAATATGCATAGTTGGGTTTTTTTTTCTTGTGGTGAAAATGTTCTAAACTTTGGAAGTTTCCACTGCATTTGTTAGTCCCCTTAGGGATTTGAACCAAATAAATGATCGCTTGTACTATACACAACAACGATATACCACTGCTTTGTATAGCAAAAATCATGGTTTCCTATGAACGCCAGTCACAGGCTGGCTTTCACAGGTGATTCATAATTATACACATGGGGGGTCTTTAGTAGGACCCCCCCCCCTCCACTGTCAGAGACTGACAGCTGCACTTAGGTTAACACCCACAGACGGGGTCCCTACTCTGCTCCTCCTGCGGCTGTTATGGGCAGATGATGGCTGAATAACACAGCCATCATCTGCCGTGAAAGATGTAGGCTCGACTTGTGAGCCCCGAATCAAAGTCAGGGATCCAACATACGACTTAATTGTATATCATATGTCGGCAAGGGTTAACGACAATTTTTACAATTTTATTTTTAGTAAAAAAAAAAACAAAAAACAACACACACACTTAAGAAAAATCAATCCTGATGGTGTTCATAGCTTTAATATTAACCTATGATGACTCTAGAACATCATTTTTAGCCATAAAGCCATGGAGATAACACCTAAAGTAACCTAAATAAAAGGTATCACATACAGTGTCTAACCCCTAAATACCGTATGTAAAAAAAAATACAATGGGGTACAAGAAGAAAAAAAAAAGTTGTATGGCCTCACCTGCTCAGGTGAATTCTATAAGCCACAGATCCGGGTGAACAGCGGCACCACACATGCCGAACAGTATGTGCATGAACAAGCACCAGTAAAGCAGAGCACCAGATGGGCCAGCGGAGCCGGAAGCACTACATGCTGCTGAGCCAGATGTGCGGAGGGCACATGAACAGCAGAGATGAGTAAATCAGTATTGTGCTGCAGGAGGTAAGCTATACACCGGAATTCCAGAGATGATTGATAAACTGGTAACTTGCTTGCAGAGATGCAATAGCTCCCAAGAATAGCAGAGATGTATAGGCATATTGGTAACTTGCTTGCAGAGATGAGGTTACTCACAGTAGTAGCACGGTAGCATGTGGACAGGATCAGCAGTAGCAAACGTGTTATCAGGAGAGATGAGCTTGTTCACATAACTTGACAGCTCAGAGTGCACCAAGAAGCTGGACTGAGCTTGGAAGTAGATGTTGGTTGCTGTATCATAGGCAGTGCAGCTGGGGAAAAAATTTTATACACCTGGCTAGAGCAAAGTGAAGAGCAAGATGAGGCCAACTGCAGGAAAAGCACATAGTAGAGAGCTATACTCCCTAAATACTCAGGCGGTGGACAACCGTTTGATCTGGACTTCAAAAAGCAAAGGATGATGACAACAATGGTGTTAACCCAACATGAACAAATACAGAGGAAGGGAGCAAAATCCGGCACTGGAGCCAGGACAGGCGAGTAACAGAAAGTAAGTAAAGGAACTAAGATTTGCAGCATTTTACCATCCTTGCCAACAAATTTGTCAACCCCCCTTTCAAATTTCAGTCTGTGCCCCCTCCTGTACACATGTAGCTAGTGAGACACCATTAAGATATAAGTGTTCATAGTCACAGACTATGGTGCGCTTCTCTCACACGTGCCGCCAGCTCTTCTGTCCTGGCTGCGTATAATGGAAAATCCACATTCTAGAATACGACGGCTGCGGCTAATGCTTCACCTATATAACAAATATGTACAGTCAGAAACATTCCTTAAAGGTCTAACGCTACCAAACCGATATTGTACTATATACAATCTACATTTAGTTTGTGATTCAGACATTTGTGTCTTTTCCATCATAAATTCTACATGCTATAGAGGAGACTGCCTCCTAATGCTGCACCGGATTGTTTTAGATCATTCCCATTCAATTCTCACTAAGCACAAGATTAAAAAAGCCCTGTGTCTTTAAGATACTAAGAAAGGAATAAAAAAAGAAGAGAAATACAGAAGAGCGCAAGAACATTGCAGTGTACTAGAGTAAGGCTTGGAGGAGACCGCGCTCCTGTAATGACTCCTCGCAGGAGTTCACACGACATTTGATATCTCTTATTGCTTCAAAGCAAGACGCCTACATTGAAATTAGTGAAGGGTCCAAAATCAAGAAGGATATACATACATGGCTTATTATTTTTTTTCTTAGATATAGCAGAGCAGAGTTTGTCATTTGGCACAATGGTATAACAAGATATGTTATGTATGACTTTATATAGGACTTCAGGCGATTCATTGTACAAATGATGCTTGAGCCCCTTAGTGAAATTTGTAAAGAAAAAAGGATTGGCTAATAATAAAAAAGAAAAATTGTATATGTATCATGATCACTAATTTTAAATAATTAATTTGCATTTTATTGCATGAAATAAGTATTTTACCACCGAACAACCAGCAAGAATTCTGGATCTTACAGACCTGTTATTTTTTTTTCCTTCTAATCTGGACTCTCATTACCTGTATTAAAGACACCTATCCACACACTCAATCACACACCAATCTCTCCACCACGGCCAAGACCAAAGAGCTGTCTAAAAACACCAGGGATCAAATGCGCAAGCTGGGATGGGCTACAGGACAATAGGCAAGCAGCTTGGTGAGAAGGCAACAACTGTTGGCTCAATTATTAGAAAATGGAAGAAACACAAGATGTCTGTCAATCTTATTTGGTCTGGTACTCCATGTAAGATCTCGCCTCATGGGGTAACGATGATTGTGAGAAAGGTCAGGAAACAGCCCAAAACTACATGGGAGGACCTGGTCAATAACCTGAGAAGTGCTGGGACCACAGTCTCAAAGATTAGTTAGTCATACACTACGCTGTCATGGATTAAAATCCTGCAGGGCACACACGGTACCCCTACTCACGCCAACACATGTCCAGGCCCATTTGAAGTTTGCCAATGACCATCTGAATGATCCAGAGGAGGCATGGGAGAAGGTCCTGTGGTCAGATAAAACCAAATAGAACTTTCTGGTATCAACTCCACTCGCTGTGTTTGGAGGAAGAAGGATGACTATAACCCCAAGAACAACATCACAATCATGAAGCATGCGGGTGGAAACAATACATTGGGGGTGATTTTCTGCAAAAGGGACAAGACGACTGCACCGTATTGAAGGGAAGATGGATGGGGTCATGTATCATGAGATTTTGGCCACAAGCTTCCTTCCTTCAGTAAGAGCATTGAAGATGGGTCGTGGCTGGGTCTTCCAGCATGACAATGACCCGAAACACACAGCCAGGGCAACTAAGGAGCGGCTCCGTAAGAAACATTTCAAGGTCCTGGAGTGGCCTAGCCAGTCTTCAGACCCGAACCCAATAGAAAATCTTTGGAGGGAGCTGAAACTCAATGTTGCCAAGAGATCTGGAGAAAATCTGTATGGAAGAGTCGCCAAAATCCCTGCAGCAGTGTGCGCAAACCTGGTCAACATCTGCAGGAAATGTCCGACCTCTGTAACTGCAGACAAAGGTTTCTACCAAATATTAGGTTCTGTTTTTCTATTATATCAAATACTTATTTCAAGCAGTAAAATGCAAATTAATTATTACAAAAATCATACAATGGGATTTTCTGGATTTTTTATTTTGTCTGTTACAGATGAAGTTACCTACGATAAAAATTACAGACCTCTCCATTCTTTGTAGGTGGGAAAACTTGCAAAATCAGCAGAGGATCAAATACTTATAAACTTACACAGTGGGGGGAAAAAAATATTATATAATATACTGTGTATATATCTATATATATATATATATATATATATATATATATATATATATATATATATATATATATATATATATATATATATATATATATAAATTAAAATATATACACAGTATATTATATAATTTTTTTTTTATATATATATTTAATAAAAATTAAATAATTTTTTTTTTATTTGGCTACATTTTTATCCTTCCTGGAAACCCAAGTGACAACTCCAGCTCTGCTTTATCTATTCTAGTGCAACATCAATAGTTCAAAATAAATCTCATATTAAACAAACACAATGGAGGCACCATGGCCCCGTCATCCAGTGTCGATCAGTGTCAGGAGGCAGAAAGACCCCATGGTATAAAATACCTGACATTTGTTGACTTTTTTTCTTTTTTTTTTTTTTTAAATAAGAGTCCAGGCATTTAAAATGCACAAAATTAAAAAATAAATAAAATTAAAAAAATATTTTCTATGTGGCAATCCAGCTACAAGGGTCTTCTTGTAACAAAGATACCTGGAAAAAAAGTATACAAAAAGGAAGAAACTTGTGTATAAAGCGCCATCTAGAGGCAAACCAGAGCCCTCTGCACTGTACAACGAGCAATGACTGCTGGTTATAGCTGCAGACATGTTTTATGTTTTTTCGGACATTGCCTCTCTAGTGCCCTCTATGGGCAGTGACACTGTCCGTTTTCTTCCAGAGGAGGAGCACTATACATGTATATATACAACATACCAACAGGAAAAAAAAAATAAAGATCAATCCCATTTCAGCAGGACAGGTCAGTGCGTTTCCAGTAAACTTAATAAAATCCTAAAAACACTTCTTATACAGTTTGTACCCCGTTTCGTGACATCCAGTGTCGACGGTACCATTCCTTTTTACCATGCGGTATTATATACCTAAAGGCAAAAGTGGTCAGTCTGTGATCAGTTGATTGACAGCTCATATTAGTATTGCATGCAGTCCCCGGACAGGAGGGACACGTCCTTGATGACTGTCTTAAAGGTACAGCTTTACATTAAGTCGTTGACGAGCGCTGAGTAGTGATCGATCTGCGGCAGCGGTGGCTTCTTCTTCGTTCCAGCGGTCGGCTCGTGCAGTGAATACTCGCAGTGGCTGCTGTAAACAATGTCGGAAAGGTTGAGGATATTGATCAGCATGATGAATCTAGAAGTCTCTGTCTGACTTTCTTATCATCCGTAGAAGTCTTTACGCCATCATTCGTGGTCAGATCTGGGGACACAATGTGGTGCGGATCAGAACTTCTACCTTCATAAATAGAAATATCCCAACCTCTTCTTGTCAATCCCCCCCTCTCCGTACAGTCTCAAGTCACCATAGAAGGGATACAGGCACTTGTCATCATGTTATCACCCACCCTCTATGTCATTGTCCCCTCCCCCCCCCCTCCTGTACAGTCTCCAGTCACCACAGAAGGGATACAGGCACTTGTCCTCATGTTATCACCCACCCTCTGATGTCACCCCCCCTTCCTGTACAGTCTCCAGTCACCATAGAAGGGATACAGGAACTTGTCCTCATGTTGTCACCCACCCTCTATGTCATTGTCATCTCCCCCCTCCCTGTACAGTCGCCAGTCACCACAGAAGGGATACAGGCACTTGTCCTCATGTTGTCACCCACCCTCTATGTCATTGTCCCCTCTCCCCTTCCTGTACAGTCTCCAGTCACCACAGAAGGGATACAGGAACTTGTCCTCATGTTATCACCCACACTGTCTATTATTGTCATCTCCCCCCTCCCTGTACAGTCGCCAGTCACCACAGAAGGGATACAGGCACTTGTCCTCATGTTATCACCCACCCTCTGTGTTATTGTCACCTCCCCCCTCCTGTACAGTCTCCAGTCACCACAGAAGCGATACAGGAACCTGTCCTCATGTTATCATCCACCCTCTCTGTGATGTCACCTCCCCACTTCCTGTACAGTCTCCAGTCACCACAGAAGGGATACAGGAACTTGTCCTCATGTGATCACCCACCCTCTCTGTTATTGTCATCTGTTCCCTATACAGTCTTCAGTGACACCAGGGAAACAAAAGAACTTGTCTTCATATTATCACCCCTCTTACCGTAATTTTGTCTATATCTCCTGTACACTTCCTAAAGACCCCATCGGGGGAGATATAGGAACTTTTCTTTATATTATCACCCTCTTTTACTTATCACGGTCTATGTTATAGTCATCACTATCCTCTGTACAGCCTCCACTTACCCGAAAGGCATACAAGAGCTTTGTTTCAGGTTATCAGCCCTCTTACCATGTCATTCCTATGTGCCGTCTTTATTGAATCTGGTGGCAGACAGAGGAACTTTTTTTCTATACCCTCTATGCTACTATGATCTCATGGCTATGTGCAGTCTCTATTGACCCCGGGAGTGGAGAGGGGAACTTTCCTTCTTGTTATCACCTTTCCTACCAATCACAGTTTCAGGTACTGTCATCTCTGTTCCTGCGTCGTGGGGTGGTGAGGTTGGATATAGGAACGTTTTCTCATCTTATCACCCATCTGATCAATCTCTGCCTCTGTTAAGCCTGCTTTACACGGGACGACCGATCGTGCGATTTCACGATCGATCGTACCCGCCCCCGTCGTTTGTGCGTCACGGGCAATTGATTGCCCGTGGCGCACAAACTCATTAACCCCCCCCGTCACACGTACTTACCTCCCGTGTGACGTCGCTGAGGGCGGCGAACATCCACTTCCTGAAGTGGGAGGGATGTTCGGCGTCACAGCAACGTCAAGCGGCGGCCGGCCAATAGAAGCGGAGGGGCGGAGATGAGCGGGATGTAAACATCCCGCCCACCTTCTTCCTTCCACATCGCCGGCGGGAGCCATGGGACGCAGGTAAGCGATGTTCATCGTTCCCGGGGTGTCACAAGGAGCAACGTGTGCTGCCACGGAAACGATGAACAACCGGCGCCGTGTTTCATAAATGATTTTATGAAACCTAGCGACGAGTACACGACTCACGATTTGTGAGCGATACTGCATCGCTAGGAGGTGTCACACAGGCAGACGTCGCAAGCGATTCCGGATGTGCGTCACAAAAACCGTGACCCCGACGATCTATCGCACGATAGATTGTCTAGTGTAAAGCACCCTTTACATTCATCTCTCCTATACATTCTCCAGCAACCCCGACTTTTCTATGTATAATCACTCATTTTACTGGCTGATCATTTTGCTTTTATCTTCTGTACAACCTCTAGTGACCCCAAAGAGATACAGGAACTTTACTACAGGTTATCAGTCCTCTCATCAATAACCATCTATGGGAATTGTCATCTCTTTTCTCTGTGCAATATCCAGGAATCTTTTCTCATGTTATCACCCCTCTTACCAGTCAGTGCCTCGAGTACAGTCTTCATTCCTGTGCAGCCTCCAGTGACACCAGGTGGAAATAGGAACTTTTCTACATATCACCTTTCCTAGTCTTTGGTAATTTCACCCCTTTTACTGATCATTATCTCTGCCATGGTCATTGCTCTCTTCTATACAGTCCCCAGCGAACTCAAGAGTGTGCATAAACTGTTCTTTATGTTATCAGCCCTCTTACCAATCACCTTCTATGGTTTTGTCATCTCTGTCTTTTGCGCAGTCTCCACGATAAGGAACTTTTTCTCTTATCACCCCTCTCACTGCCTCGAGTACAGTTTTCTCTCCTGTGCAGCTTCCAGTGACCCCAGGTGGACATAGGAATTTCTACATATTACCTTACAGTCTCTGGTAATTCACCTCTATCTTTTGTTCAGTCCCTAGAAACCCCATATGGGGAGATACAGGTACTTTTCTGTAAATTATCCCCCCTTTTACTAATCCTTGTCTCTACTACGGTGATCCGTCTCTCTTCTATACAGTCTCCAGTGACCTCAAGAGTGTACATAAACTTTTCTCTACGTTATCAGCTCTCTTACCAATCACCTTCTATGGTTTTGCCATCTCTGTCTTTTGTACAGTCTCCACGATAAGGAACTTTTTCTCTTGTTATCACCCCTCTCACTGCTTCCAGTACGGTTTTCTCTCCTGTGCAGCTTTCAGTGAACCCAGGTGGATATAGGAACTTCTACATATTACCTTACTCTACCTTTTGCACAGTCCCCAGGAACCTCATATAGGGAGATAGGTACTTTTCTGTAAGTGATCACCCCTTTTAATCGATCATAGTCTCTGGTATGGTCATTGCTCTCTTCTACACAATCTTCAGTGACCTTAAAGGATACAGAAGCTTGTCTTTGTGTTGTCAGCCCTCCTACCACTCACCTTCTATAGTATTGTCATCTATGTCCTCTGTGCAGTCTCCAGTGGTACCAGGGAGAGATAAGACATCTATTCTGCCCCCCCACCCATGTGAACAAAACGTAACAACAAAATGCAAAAGAAATCTACATTTACCCTTTAGTTCAGTTGAATTTTGCCCTGTCGGTGGCAGAGCTGCGCTCTTAAATGCCGTCTGCTTTCCATCGACCGTATCCATCTTCACGGTTCCCAGTGTGCGTAGAAGCTGCATGGTGTCAAAGTCTTCTCCAGTTTCCTTCAAGTTCTCCAGCACTCGAAGGAACTTATAAGACTTTAGCTCGCTTACATTTTCTTCCAAGAACAGGAGAAAGATGCTGAGGTCGTCGTAGCTCTTGGAGTAACACTGGTGGACACTGAAGTTCGGCACAACACTCTCGTACACTTTCAGAACGTCGGACCGTCTCCTGCACGGTACCAGCATCGTGTAGATGACGACAGGCATGACTAAGCAGTAGACAATCAGATTAATGTAACTGAGCAGCTGGAAGACCCCCACCGCGATCAGCTTGCACTGGATTAAGGGCGGGAGCGTAGTGTCATTCTTCAGGATGCCGGTGCGGATGTTACAGCTGAACTCATCCGTCAGGGAGAAGACGCTGATGTAGCAGCCGAGGTAGACACAGGCCAAGAGCATGATGACCAGCGTCCAGGACCGGCAGATGAGGTACTTGGTGATTAGGTTGTAAGACATCTTCTTTGTCTTCAGATACTGCTCCACAAACGGATACTTGAAGTATCCTTCGGATATCTCCAACAAGCTGCAGATGGATGTACATAAAGGAAAGTAATGAAAACACTCAGGAGTCAACGACTTCAGCCATCACGAGTATTAGAAACATAACTCCTCATGGACAGCCCTAGCCCTGTCCTTTAGAGGTGCCCTGGTCAGGCATCCTGTCTTGTCCTCCGTGCCAGCCCATCTTTCCTTCTAGCCCCGGTATCCTTGGTCCAGCATGTTGGGGGCCGCTAGTACTTACTAGACCCCAACATGGCCTCATGGGATGTAGTGCGCATCAGAGAAAAACAGGATGGTGGAGGCAGAGGACCAATCTGGACCCTGATCCAGGCAGCACACATACTACTCAAGGGTACATGTCCATGGTCAGAACCCGATGTGTTGTGGACGAGGCGAGTTCTGACCTGTGGGGCCACAAGTCTCCTCTACAGGTGACTGCAGCTGCCCACGACCAGGGTTCGGGTCTCTCGCTAGTGTTCGCCCTACAGAGAACACTTGCGACACTGCGGAAAAGAATTGACATGCTGCGGCTCAGGAAAGCCGAACCACAGGTCAGTTTTCACTGCGGGCCGTACACACACACACACTGGGCAAGAGATTTCAATAAATCCCACCCACTGTGCTTACATTGTAGTGTTTTGGAAGCAGCGAAAACACGGAGCATCCAAAACACTGCAAACACGGGTCGTGGGCGGCAGCCTAAGGCCGGGGCCACACGGGGCACTAGTGCGATGCTCGCATGACACTTGGCTCGCGCTGGCAGCACAGCAGGAGACGAGTGCCATGCTAGTATCCCTGCGACTGCGGTCCGACCGTGCGAGCAGACCTCAGCTGTGGGGGGCGGGCCGGCGCTGCGGAGGGGCGAGCCAGAACGGAGGAGGGGCGGGAGGGATTTATCTCCCTCTCTCCTCCGTAGCCGGCTATTGCGATTCGCGCATTGCACTCTCGGTACACCGGTGTACTGAGAGTGCAGTGCGATTTTTCTCTCGCCCCATAGACTTGAATGGGTGCGAGAGAAAAGAGTCTCGCATTACACCCGCAGCATGCTGCGATTGTTTTCTCGGTCCGATTAGGGCTGAGAAAATAATCGCCCATGTGCGCTGACACACAGGCTAATATTGGTCCGAGTGGAATGCGATGTTTTATCGCACTCCACTCACACCGATTTCCTCGCCATGTGGCTTAGGCCTAATGGATATCCTCTATTCAAGACCTCCGTTATTGGGCAAAACTAAAAAGGCCCCTTATGTGCAGCACAACACTGCCCTATAGGAGGGCTGTGCTATCATTTATATCATTATGTTAAAAAAATATATATTTTTTTTTTACCTTTTTACTTTATGTTTGGGGAAGGAATTTTTTTAATTACTTTTTTTAATTTTATTAATCAGAATTTAAAAAAAAAAAAAAAAAAAGTTGTCCAGGAGTAAAAAGCATTGTTAATTCTTCACTCTAGAAACAGCGGCTCATCTACCCACCGACCATGTGTGGTATTGTAGACTAGCCCTAGTCAGGCGAGTGCGCTGTGATCACGTGGTGCGTGACCGATAAGGGTCTTGTATAATACCTTTAAATAGATGTGGACAGTTATTTTTACTTAAAATGCATGTATTTTTTTATATTTTTTTGCAATTGGTTTGGCTTTTACAGGTTCTTAGTTTCCGTGCACATTGTCAGCTGCAGAATGAGTTAAAGTGTCCTTCCCATCTCCAGGATCCTATCCCAATATGTAGCAGGTAAAAATAATAATAATAATAATAATAATATTAGCAAATACCTTCAATTAGAAATGTAGTATAGTTCCCCTGATATAGACATGTCCCTTACCTCATGTGCAGGGCATTGCAGCTTAGGTATCCATGGTTACAACCACAAGCAATTAACCGTCCCTATATGTGTGGCTGTAACTACAGATGAGCAAACCTGAGGTTTGGGTTCAGAAACTGACTTCCAAAAAAAATAAAAAAAAATAAATGCTGGGTCTGAGTGATGCTCAGCCCAGTGTGAGCCGCGTGCGGTGTATGAACGGCGCGCACCGTGGGGTAACAACAGCATGATCAGATGTAGGGTGCACTCAAAAAAAAAAAGGTTCACTCATCTCTAGCTGTAACCATAAATACTTAAAGGTCCTGCAATGCCCTGCACATGAGGTAAGTGACACAGCATTTCAGGAGAGCTATACTACATTTCTAATTGGAGGGATTTGCTAATATTATTATTATTCCTACTATATATTGGGATAGAATCTTCAAGAAGGGAATACCCCTTTAAGTTAGAATATATTAGGTGTTTGTAACTCGTTTTCTGCACTCCTCTGATCTGATTTCGGCTCTGCAGTGATGTGGTCAGCGGTCAAATCAGCTGAGGAGAGCTCAGAAAAATACTTCTCTTCAGAACGAGCTCACTGGCAGACTCTCAGTTAACTCCTTCTACGGGTAGGATTCCACTTGCGAGAGACTCGGGCGTATCTGGCATCGCATCCCCCGGGACGGCCTGCCTCTTTCCTGACGGGGGGCGTCTCAGCTGCATAGAAATACATGCAGCTGACCCGCTTCTGCCGGGAGAAAGGCAGGCCATCCCGGGTGATGTGATGCCAGATACGCCCGAGACTCTCGCAAGTGGAATTCTACCCACCAGTAATAGTCAGTGCAACACAATAGAAGGAAAACAAGGGAAATTTGGGTGAAAACCAACTGCAAAAATGTTTTGTTTTTTTTTTTTTAGCCCAAAATACGTGCATTTAAGTCTAAAATACGTAATTACTTACCGGTAATGTGTTTTTTCTGAACCCATGACGGCACCACGAGAGAGGGGATCCGCCCTTCAAGGACAGGAAACCTCCAGAATAAAAAGGGGCGGCACCTCTCCCCGCATCAGTTGGTTTCCTGTCCTTGAAGGGCGGATCCCCTCTCTCGTGGTGCCGTCATGGGTGCTGGAAAAAACAAAATCCCCAAAGATGACATAGCTTTAGCATTTCCCCCTCCCCAGTGAGCCATAAGCTGCTGTTTATGTAAAGGTTGCAGCATTATGGCCGGGAGTAAAAGGTCTGTCAGACCTTCATATGCCATGAAAATGCATCACTGAGGGGAGCTGTGGGATGACGGAGGCCTCCTTAAGTCTTTAGATGCCTTTTCACTATTGAGGACGGCATGTAAGGAAGAAAACTGCCGGGATAAGAGCCAACTCTGATCCTGGCCATGGGGATACCTGCTGTATATTGCAGCTGGCGCCCTCTGCTGATGAAAATGGGAAAGACGTGTGATGTAATCCCTGTGGTTTCGTTGTTAGTGCTATATGGAGAGAAACACTGGACACTCACTTCTATATGCAAAGTCTTTCACAAAATAGGTGAAGGCGCCAGGGAACAACATTTCAAATTTTTAAATCAAATCTTTATTTTTATATAGCGCTAACATATTCCACAGCGCATTACATACATCAGGAACTCTGTCCCCATTGGGGCTCACAATCTAAATTCCCTATCAGTATGTTTTTGGAGTGTGGGAGGAAACCCACGCAAACACGGGGAGAACATACAAACTCCTGAAAGATGATGTCCTTGGTGGGATTCGAACCCAGGACCCCAGCGCTGCAAGACTGCAGTGCTAACCACTGAGCCACCACAAGACTGCAGTGCTAACCACTGAGCCACCACAAGAGTGCAGTGCTAACCACTGAGCCATTTCGACCTAATATGACTTGACCACAGTGTTTCTCTGACAAATGTGAAGTACTGCGGGCACTCCTGTGCCTAAAAACAACCTCCACTCAAAAATATTATGTATTGCAAAGTGTGCACAGTACCAACATTCCAAGCTGTACTATTGAAAAAATGAGATTTTTGGCAAAAAATTGCAATTTTTCGAGCCACCCCGCCAAATCTCCTGGGGCAGTCCTAACACTAAAATATTTTTATTTAAAGTGTGCCATGTGGCCTCACATATGCAAAATTAGGACTGCACAGCACGTACCTTGTGCTTTTCAGTCACCGTCTCCATGACTGATTCATGGTTGTGGGCGGGACAGGCCCGAGCACATGCTGCTTAGAATAAATAGCCAGTGGACGGGGTTGGATGGCAAGTGTGAACAGCCACCAACCGCCAAAAATCAGAACAGATGGAAAAATAAACATGAGGTGCACTGCAAGATGAGAACCAACTGGGACCCTATATAACAAGAAAAAACAGCATAAAAACAACCTCCACTCAAAAATATTATGTATTGCAAAGTGTGCACAGTACCAACATTCCAAGCTGTACTATTGAAAAATGAGATTTTTGGCAAAAATGGGTCCCAGTTGGTTCTCATCTTGCAGTGCACCTCATGTTTATTTTTCCATCTGTCCTGATTTTTGGCGGTTGGTGGCTGTTCACACTTGCCATCCAACCCCGTCCACTGGCTATTTATTCTAAGCAGCATGTGCTCGGGCCTGTCCCGCCCACAACCATGAATCAGTCATGGAGACGGTGACTGAAAAGCACAAGGTACGTGCTGTGCAGTCCTAATTTTGCATATGTGAGGCCACATGGCACACTTTAAATAAAAATGTTTTAGTGTTAGGACTGCCCCAGGAGATTTGCCGTGACGTTGGCGGGGTGGCTCGAAAAATTGCAATTTTTTGCCAAAAATCTCATTTTTTCAATAGTACAGCTTGGAATGTTGGTACTGTGCACACTTTGCAATACATAATACTCCTGTGCCTAAGCCTGGGTCAGGTGTGGGAGTACCAGCAGGACTTCCCATTTGTCAGAGAAACACTGTGATCAACTTATATTAGGTTGAAATGTTGTTCCCTGTCACCTTCACCTATTTTGTATGAATTACGTTTACAATTAAAGGGAACCTGTCAACAGATTTGGTGACTAATCTGCGGCCACCACCAGTGAGTCCTTATATACGGCATTCCAGAATACTGTATATAAGAGCCCAGGTTGATCTGCATAACATAAAAAGCTTTTATTATACTCCCTAGGGGGTGGTCCGGTCCGATGGGTGTCGCTGCTCTCCGGTCTGTCGCCTCCTCTCTGCTGCGGTCTCCATTCTCCTGCTATCCAGCACAGGCCGGCATTACGGTCCTGTGCAGATGCACTTTTCTCTGTCCTGCTGAGGGCAGATCATAGTACTGTAATGCGCAGGCGTGAGGAAAGGATAAAGACGACCTGCGCATGCGCACTACAATACCTTCAATCTGCCCTGAGCAGAGCAGAACAAAGGACCTCAATGCTGGCCAGTGTGGATGATGCAGGATGCATCATGTACACAGGGCTCAGGAGAAGGACGCCGATCGGACGCAGAGGGGAGCAGTGACGCCCCCTAGGTGAGTATAATAGGGGCTGATGATCTCCGTGGTCTTACCTCTGCGATACGCTGGGGGGTGCACTCGGTGGACTGGCGGCCTCTTTCTTGCTGCTGGCTTTGATGGCTCTGTTGTAGGACTTGTCCAGCTCCTCCATGATGAATTTCAGGTCCGAGCAGAGATGGGGAGCGGCCGTAAACCTCCAGAACAAGGACGGCAGGTAGAGCAGGACGGCGCCCAGGAGCAGGATATACGGGAAGAACTGCAAGGAACCGGGGATATAGCAGTCACGTGACGAGGCAATATTACTCTCATCTCAATTGTAAAATAGAAAGTTGGAGACGCTTCTGTGAAGAAGATCTTAAAGGAACTTCTACAAACTAGGCCCTGTCCAATGGAAACGCTGCAATAAACACTTGGGGGTGGGGAGAGGGGAGAAGATTTCCAAAACTTCCTCTAAAAGAATAAAACTTACAAAAAAAAGAAAAAAAGAAGAAGCGCATGCGCTGAAGGGTTTATTGCTTATAAAAAAAGCGCTCCTCAGTAACTTAGTGCGGTGCTGCCCCCTAGTGTCACAACTATAGAAATACACCACATCCCTCTGAGATCAGAATGACTATTTCTAGCCCCCATTATTGGAGTTTTTTCTGCTTTGGTTTTCTCTTTCCTCTTTTGCCTTCCAAGAGCGATGACTTTCTTTTCCCCCAGTGATGAGGCCATTTAAAAGAAGGATGAGATGTATTTCTACAATAAAGCGTATTGTTATGAAATGATAACATTTAGGGGGGGGGGGCTGAAGCAAAAAAAAAAAAAAATTCTGATGCGTTTTGGGTTATGATTTTACATTATTAACTGTTGTAATGCTGGTCAGTATTGTTATAGTGCAACAAATTTGTATAGGCTATTTTTCTATGCTAAATCACCTATATTCTCTGAGCTGTAGTTTTTATTGATCGGCCCTCGGCTGCAGTCATAGTATCATCAGCACCCCGAGATGAAGCGAGGCGACAGCAGAGACTCGGGAAATTACAAAGATGCTGCATTACATTTGAGCACCAGGGGCGGAAGCAGGGCGCGGGGGCCAAAACAGGGCGCGGGGGCCGAAACAGGGCGCGGGGGCCGAAACAGGGCGCGGGGGCCGAAACAGGGCGCGGGGGCCGAAACAGGGCGCGGGGGCCGAAACAGGGCGCGGGGGCCGAAACAGGGCGCGGGGGCCGAAACAGGGCGCGGGGGCCGAAACAGGGCGCGGGGGCCAAAACAGGGCGCGGGGGCGGAAGCAAAGCGCGGGGGCGGAAGCAAAGCGCGGGGGCGGAAGCAGGGCGCGGAGCCCACTTCATACCCCCGTGTGTGCACATCCAACGTATCCATGTAACCTATACACAGATGGCCTCCGCAGGATATAGAGTGGGAGCAAAGCGCGGAGCGGGAGCAGGGCGTGGGGGCAGCAGCATGGCGTGGGGGCGGCAGCAGGGCGCGGAGCGGGAGCAGGGCGTGGGGGCAGCAGCATGGCGTGGGGGCGGCAGCAGGGCGCGGGGGCGGCAGCAGGGCACAGAGCCCACTCCATACCCCCCGTGTGTACACATCCAACGTATCCATGTAACCCATACACAGATGGTCCCCGCTGGGTATAGAGTGGGTGCAGGATAGGAGCCCTCTCCATGCCCCCGTATGTGCACATCCACTGGATACATGTAACCTATACACAGATAACAGCCACTATACACAAAAGTAATGTCACAGCTCACCTCCTTCCCTTCCTGTACACATAGTAAGTCATACATTCCAGTCTGTAGAACTACTATCAAAAACTACCAAAATATAACAGAATTTAACCCATACAGTAAGTGCCATAAAAAAGAAAAATAAAAAATCCAAAAATAGCAGTTCTTTAGGTTACCCCAGCTCCTTAAAAAACTGCAGGAGGCATTTTTGGACTTACATGGGGGAGATTTGACAGGATATGTGCTCCATGGTATATCTGCTATTTTGAATTGGCCTTTCTAGGTCTTACCTTGTGCAGACGGAGGGGGACGCTGCCGGAGTCGCTGTACGACAAGTCCTTCTGCTGGACGGCCGCCCAACAGAAAGAGTCCACGTAGGCGGCCTGTCTCCAGGAGAAGCTGCTGGGGGCAAAGCAGGAGATCTGGGCACCTGTCAGCAAAATACAGAGCACAGCAATCAGTAGGGGGAAAAGCAGGAAATTACACACAAGTGCACCCCACCGCTGTTATGAGAAGGTCCTCAATGGAGGAGCTAATATTAACATATACTGTACATGTGGAATATAGTAGAAGCATAATCTACCATACCCAAATCATACAAGTCATTGGAGAATATTTTATATGGAATCTCATATTAAAATGAATCGGATACCATACACAGGCACACTATGCAACTGCTAGAGGGCCCATAGTAAAAAAAAAAAAAAAAAATAGAAGTTCACAGCATTTCCTGCAGCCGCCACTAGGGGGAGCTCCCTGCACAGAGATCTCAGCTCCAGGTCTACAACAGCACAGAAATGCATGAGCACATGAGCTCCCTCTAGTGGTGCAACTGTGTAGTGCATTGTACAACGGCGAGTTCTTCCCTCACTTCTGAAAAATGGAGGCCCCACTCCTATAAAGCATAGCATAGAAATCAAAGTGGACACAAAGAAGGGAATTTTGTACTTACCGTAAATTCCTTTTCTTCTAGCTCTTATTGGGAGACCCAGACAATTGGGTGTATAGCTACTGCCTCCGGAGGTCACACAAAGTATTACACTAAAAAGTGTAAGGCCCCTCCCCTTCTGGCTATACACCCCCCGTGGGATCACGGGCTTACTCAGTTTTAGTGCCAAAGCAAGAAGGAGGAAAGCCAATAACTGGTTTAAACAAATTCACTCCGAATAACATCGGAGAACTGCAAACCGTTCAACATGAACAACATGTGTACCCGCAACAAACCAAGAATCCCGAAGGACAACAGGGCGGGTGCTGGGTCTCCCAATAAGAGCTAGAAGAAAAGGAATTTACGGTAAGTACAAAATTCCCTTCTTCTTCAGCGCTCTATTGGGAGACCCAGACAATTGGGACGTTCAAAAGCTGTCCCTGGGTGGGTAAATAAATACCTCTTGATAGGGCTGCAAGACAGCGCTCCCCTACGGGGAGGCCACAGCCGCCTGCAGTACTCTTCTACCTAGGCCGGCATCCGCCGAAGCATAGGTATGCACCTGATAATGTTTGGTGAAAGTGTGCAGACTCGACCAGGTAGCTGCCTGGCACACCTGTTGAGCCGTAGCCTGGTGGCGTAATGCCCAGGACACACCCACGGCTCTGGTTGAATGGGCCATCAGCCCTGATGGAACCGGAAGCTCAGCAGAACGGTAGGCTTCAAGAATTGGTTCTTTGAGCTATCGAGCCATGGTGGCTTTAGAAGCCTGCAATCCCTTGCGCGTACCAGCGACAAGGACAAACAGTGCATCAGATCGGCGCATAGGCGCCGTGCGGGAAATGTAGATTCTGAGTCCTCTGACCAGATCTAACAAATGTAAATCCGTTTCAAACCGGTGAGTCGGATGAGGACAAAATGAAGGTAATGATATATCCTGATTAAGCTGAAACGCGGATACTACCTTAGGGAGAAACTCCTGAATGGAGCGCAACACTACCTAGTCCTGGTGAAACACCAGGAAGGGAGCCTGATATGACAGAGCTGCCAGCTCATACACTCGCCGAAGAAACGTGATCTCCCTAGAAAGGCCACTTTCTGTGACAGGCGAGAAAGGTGAAACTCCCATCAGAGGCTCGAAAGGCGGCTTCTGGAGAGCAACGAGTACCTCGTTCAGATCCCATGGATCTAACGGCCGCTCGTACGGGGGCACAATATGACACTCCCTGTAGCAACGTGCGCACCTTAGGAAGACGTGCTAGACGCTTCTGAAACAACACGGATAGTGCCGAGACTTGCCCTTAAAGGGAGCCGAGCGACCAACCTTTTTCCCGACCAGAGTGCAGGAGGGCAGGCAAAGTAGGCAAAGCCTATGGCCAGGGATACACTCCCTGAGCAAAACACCAAGATAAGAATATCTTCCACGAGTTGTGGAATATTTTGGCAAACCGCGGCTGGCGAGCCCGTCTCATTGTGACCCTGACGTAATGCTCACAGTCGACTGACGGTGAAATGCCACAGATCTCGGTACCACAACCTCCTCGGCCAGTCTGGGGCGACGAGAATAGTGCGGCAGCAATCGGAAGCTGGAACTGCGACCAATCTTGAGCCAAGGCGCCTGTCGCCAGAGCTCCCGCCATGAAAATCGAGACCTTGTAGTTGCCGAGACGTCATGATGTCGACGTCCGTCCTCATCCCGCGGCTACCGATTTCTTGAAGCCAAACGGGAGCAGGGCCCATTCCCCTGCGTCCACGTCCTCGCGACTGAGGAAGACTTGCTTCCTAGTGTTGTACGTCCGGAATGTGTACGCCACCGCTGTGGATAGTCCGACTGAATCCGGTTCTGATTGCATTCCAGCCACTGCAGGAAAGCTTGCAGTGCAAGATACACTGCCCAGAGCTCTAGACCACTGAGTTGAAGAGTGGACTCCTCTGAAGACGGTCTTTGACCGTCTGTGAAAGGGGGACGTTACTGTGTAGGAACATCGACTTCCTTCCCCTTAGCGAAGAATCTTCTAATGATGCGGACGCAGATGAAACTGCGTGAAAAGGCTCGCCTCTGGATGAGGCGCCTCCTTGAAGGAGAGACTGCACCCTCGTCTGTAGTGAACGCTGTTTGTCCAGCGGAATTCACTATCGCTGAGAGAGTGTGAAAACTCTATGCCAAGATATGCCAGCGATTGGGTTCAACTTAGAAGAAGTCAAAGACCCCCCCGAAACTCTGGGAAGGGTCCAGCGCCATGTTCAGGTTGTGTTGGCATGCTTCTAAAAGAGAGTGCCTTGACAAGTAGATTGTCCAAGAAAGGGATCACAGAGTGACCGTAAGAGCGCGGGACTGCTCCCACTGCTGCCATGAACTTGGTGAAAACCCGTGGGGCTGTCGCCAGCCGAAGGGTAGGGCTACAAAACGAAATATGCTCGTAGCCAACGCCGGTGCCTTGGAGCAATCGGCACGTGGAGATAAGCATCCTAATGTCTATGGATGTTAGGAAAAAGTCTTTGAGACAGTGAGGCAATGACGGAGCGGAGTGATTCCCTCCGGAACCGCCTGGTTGTCACGTGCTTGTTAAGCAGTTTAAATTCCAGAACGGGACGGAAGGAGCCGTCCTATCTTGGCACCACGACCAGGTCGAAGCAAAAGGCGTAACTGGTTCCTGAAGAGGAACAGGGATTACCACTCGTCCTGCCTGCAGAAGAGCCTCGGCTCGGTCGGAGAGGTAGTTTGAGACAAACTGACTCTCTCTCACAGGCCTTTGACCTGTGGTAGGTAAATGTCGCTAAAGCGGGGGAGTCTGCTCCCCGCGGTTGCGGAGTGAGAAGGCTGAAAATGATGAGAAAAAACGCTTTGGTAGCGATTCCTCCGGCTGCCTTCCCCGGGCGTACTTGAGCCTGCTAGGAATCTATGCCCTTCTGGGCCTTTTGAGTCGTTTTGGACAGTTGAATGAATTCATTCCACCCTTACCAACAGACTATCACTAGATAAAGGCAACCTGGTTAAGCACTTTGTTGGAAGAAGCATTTGATCCAATCTGCTAACCACTAGGCTCTGCGTAAAAAATACGGAGATGGCCGATGCCACCGACGTCCGGCTCGTAGAGTCTCGGACAGCCTTAACAGCATGGTTTGCCATGCGGCGATTGCGAGATTAAAGACGCTGCTGAGACCGAGATTTACCGGTGACAGCGTCCCTCTGCGCAACACTAGCTGAAATAGCTTGGAGTGCCTTCGCGGCTGCGACTGCCGGAGCAACCGACCTGCCGATAGCTTCATAGACAGATTGCGGCCAGAACCTATCTATCTGTCAATGGCATTTTGACGTGAAGCCCCATCCACCACTACAACTATAGATCCAGCTGCAAGCCTGGAGATCAGGAGATCCACATTTGGACCTGGGTCTAGCGCTTGTCCAATCAGAGAGGAGAGTGTCTCATTAATACGGTCGGAGAACGCTTATCGTGAAAAGCGTTGCGTTTCTGGACTGCATCTCTAGGATCAGAGGGCCAGACGAGTACGCAATTGCTTGCGATATTAGAAAAGAGATCTCCCCTGCTGTGAAGCTGACTCCTTCACTGATGGAGTCGAGGGCTATTCCCAGCGAGCCTGCTTAGGCCCTCTTGAACTGACGTCCGTGTCGGAGCCTGCCCCCTGGGACGCGTGAAAACCACCCTGGAGCGTTGAGCTGCTCCTCAAATCATGGTGGCCAGGGGCATTGCAACTATATTGCCCAAGGTCTGCGTGGGCTGCCAGACTGTAAGATGTCAGCCATAGTCACAGCCAATATAACAACGGAAAGAAACTGCAATTTCGTCCCTGTCTCTGGACAGGAAGCACAGGTGGTTCTTTTAACCACATATAGCCGAAAACCCCGGTCAAGCAATTGCACGCACTGGGGTCCTAGACTCGTATTACATGCAGTACAAGCAACATATAAAGTCCTCATTGGCCTTTTCTTTTCCTGCTGTTGTTGTCTAGCTATCTAAGCGCATAGCCTAGGATAGCGACCGTACAGTAAATAATCATACAAGCATGAAGTACAAATAAACACTTCAGCTCATGTAGTACACGCAGCATTGAAAACTTGTGGCTTGGCACATTAGCTCTTCTGCTGCTGTTGTCTATTCATCCAGGAGCATGAGACAAGGATAGCGACATACAGTGAATGTATAGCATTCAAGCACGAAGTACAAGTAAACACTTCAGCACCTGTAGTACCCGCAGCATTGAAAACTTGTGGCTTGGCACATTAGCTCTTCTGCTGCTATTGTCTATATATCTAGGAGTATGAGACAAGGATAGCGACATACAGTGAATGTATAGCATACAAGCATGAAGTACAAGTAAACACTTCAGCACCTGTAGTACCCGCAGCATTGAAAACTTGTGGCTTGGCACATTAGCTCTTTTGCTGCTATTGTCTATATATCTAGGAGTATGAGACAAGGATAGCGACATACAGTGAATGTATAGCATACAAGCCTGAAGTACAAGTAAACACTTCAGCACATGTAGTACACGCAGCATTGAAACTTGTGGCTTAGCACATTAGGCCTTCTGCTGCTATTGTCTATATATCTAGGAGTATGAGACAAGGATAGCGACATACAGTGAATGTATCGCATACAAACATGACAGTAAACACTGCCAGCACATGCAAATGCAGCAGCCTTGCAAGCTGGTGCCTTGGCACCACTGCTCTACTGCTGCTGTTGTCTAGTTAACTAGGAGCATGAGTCAAGGATAGCGACATACAGGAAATGTATAGCAGACAAGCATGACAGTAAACACTGCAGTACAAGCAAATCAAGCAGCATTGAGAGCCTGTGCCTTGGCAGCCTTGCCTTACTGCTGCTATTGTCTGTTTAACTAGGTGCATTAGCCAAGAAAAACGACATACAGTGAATGTATAGCATTCAAGCACGAAGTACAAGTAAACACTTCAGCACCTGTAGTACCCGCAGCATTGAAAACTTGTGGCTTGGCACATTAGCTCTTTTGCTGCTATTGTCTATATATCTAGGAGTATGAGACAAGGATAGCGACATACAGTGAATGTATAGCATACAAGCCTGAAGTACAAGTAAACACTTCAGCACATGTAGTACACGCAGCATTGAAACTTGTGGCTTAGCACATTAGGCCTTCTGCTGCTATTGTCTATATATCTAGGAGTATGAGACAAGGATAGCGACATACAGTGAATGTATCGCATACAAACATGACAGTAAACACTGCCAGCACATGCAAATGCAGCAGCCTTGCAAGCTGGTGCCTTGGCACTACTGCTCTACTGCTGCAGTTGTCTAGTTATCTAGGAGCATGAGGCAAGGATAGCGACATACAGGAAATGTATAGCAGACAAGCATGACAGTAAACACTGCAGTACAAGCAAATCAAGCAGCATTGAGAGCCTGTGCCTTGGCAGCCTTGCCTTACTGCTGCTATTGTCTGTTTAACTAGGTGCATTAGCCAAGAAAAACGACATACAGTGCATGTATAGCATGACAATAAACCCAATTGCAGCACCTGCAAACGAAGCGGCAATGAAAGCTTGTGCCTTGGCACTTTGCTGTTGCCAAATCTGCCAACAAACACTGCAGACTAATCATTGAACACTTGTCTAGCCATCTAGGGGAGTATGCCCAGAATAGCGACAGTACAGTGCTGCATCGCATATCCGCACACAGTTCAAAAGCCCACTTCAGTATTAGTGGGACCAGTACTGCCTATCGCCCGCCCAGCGCGAGTATGAGGTCGCTCAAAAACCTGTGCCTGGTTCCGTTCTCCCAGAGTGGAAACCATAATGGCTGCCGGCTTCTCTTCCACGTCCTGTGCAGAGGGGCGGGCCGTGGGCGAGCCCCAGCCAAGAGCGGGAACCCGGCATCTCCCTGTGTTCAGTGAGAGGGGGCTGGAGAATGCAAAGCAGACTCCAGCTCCCTGCGCTGAGATCTGTACAGCGTCCCGCCCCTCCTCTGATTGGCAGGGCTGGGGGCGGGAACGAAGCGGTGCCAGGCCTCAGAAGCCGGGGACTAAAGTTACAGGCGCCCCCGCCGTAAAAGCGCGGCCGGCGCCAAGTCCCCGGCGCACTACAAGTCACATCAGCGCCGCCGCCGTATGAGCGGTCGGCGCAAGTTCCTAAACATGACCCGTCGCTCAGCCATGGCTGCAGCAACATAAGCCCATCACTAATGTCCCCGGCGCACTATAACGCCCAGCAAGCCCGGAGCGTGCTGTGCTTGCCGGGGACACCGAGTACCTGACCGATGCAGGGCCTTGTCCCTGATAGTACTCGTGCTCCACATCCATCAGGTTCTTCTGGGTCTGTGGATGGAGCCCGGCCTCAGGGCTTGGAGGCCGACAGATCCCACTTCCACAGAGCCCTCCAAGGGGATGTGGAAGGAAAACAGCATGTGGGGCTCCGGCCTCTGTACCAGCAATAGGTACCTCAACCTTGCAACACCATCTGGTGAGAAGGGAGCATGCTGGGGACACTATATGTGTCCTCTTTTCTTCCATCCGAGATAGTCAGCAGCTACTGCTGACTATACAATGTGGAGCTATGCGTGGATGTATGACCTCCTTCGCACACAAAGCTAAAACTGAGTAAGCCCGTGATCCCACGGGGGGTGTATAGCCAGAAGGGGAGGGGCCTTACACTTTTTAGTGTAATACTTTGTGTGACCTCCGGAGGCAGTAGCTATACACCCAATTGTCTGGGTCTCCCAATAGAGCGCTGAAGAAAGGGTTTTGCTCATCTCTGGAGGCAATTTTGTTGCTTAATTAAAAATTGCGAATTTTGTTTCATCAAACATTATGCAAATTGCCTTTTACAGCCTCAGTGTTATATTCTACATTGCTAGCTATATGGAAAAAGAGGAAGAACCAGAGCAAAAGGCTGAATCAAAGATTACAAAAGTTTTTTTATTATTTTTGTATTCAAAGTGCACAGTGCAATACATGAGACATTGATGTACAATAAAAAGAGGGGGTGAGGAACATAAGTACAAAACAGATCAACATTAGCCGGGTATGGACTAACAGGCAAAAAAATGTTCGATATTAGTAAACCCCTGATCACCTGGGATAAATGGAAGGAGTCAGTAAAGTGATTAACAGTCAGGAAGCATCCAAAATTACAATAAGGATTAAATCACGTGAGGCTGGTATAAAATCCCAAAGGAGAAAGGGTGCTCCTGACTGGGTAATCAAAGTACTAAGCCAAAAAAGTATACCACTTGAGGTAGGTGGTGTGTAAGCTATCAGCATAGCAGACCCCCAGGATAGATTAGGATAACAGCCCAACTCACGGGTAGTAAAGGGAAATCCGTTAACCAGGACACACAAGAGTTTATAGAGAGGGGTAATACAAATATAATGTTGATGAGCCCCTGGTCACCTGGGAAAAAGGGAGTCGGGGATGCTGAAGGGGGTCAGATATAGCTAAGTAACCCAAAGGGTTAAAACACAAAGGACAAGTCCTTATGTTGGGTAGAAATCATTGGTAAGGAGTATGACTAAGGCTATGTGCGCACGTTGCGTACAAGCCCTGCAGATATTTCTGCAGCGATCTGAAGAGCACATGTGCGCTTTAGATCGCTGCAGAAATGTCCGTAGTGAGCGCCGATTCCATGCGCTCTGCCTGCAGCTCCTGCCATAGACAGAGCAGGAGCTGCCGGCAAAGCGCAGGAAAGAAGTGACATGTCACTTCTTTTTGCGCAGCGCTTCGGCAGTAGCCGAAGCGCTGCGCTCTTAGACGCCACGTGCGCACGGCCCCTGCACAATCTCCATAGACTGTGCAGGGGACGCTGGACGCATGCAGTTACGCTGCGCTACAAAGCGCAGCGTAACTGCATGTTTTTACGCAACGTGCGCACATAGCCTAACAGTCAGGAGACATCCTGGGATGCAGAGTAAATATAGTAGCATTAAATTACGTAAGACCAGTAAAAAAACCCCTACAAAACAGGAATGCTCCCGACTGAATAGTCAAAGGACTAGGCCAATGAATACCTTTGGTTATGTATGGTATAAATAATGTATAGAGTAACAATAGAGCAGACCCCCAGGGTAGATAAAGTTAGTGACCCAGATCTAAATGGTAGATGGAAAGTCCATTTGACAAAATGCAAAGGGGATTGGAGTAGGGGATAGAGCAAAACCAGGACAAATTATCCCGATGGCAATGAAAAAGGGGTAAGGCAAAGTGCCCTGTTGGAGGAACATATTACCTGAGTCCAGTGGCAGGGGGCCCGACGCACGTTTCGTGGCTGTTAGCGCATCGCTTGCCGCTTCATCATGGGGGAAGGTAAGGAGTGATGCACATATCCGGTAGGGTGACCCATAAATACCTCCGCGGAAGTTGAAACCGCGAATGAAATTCGCAGTTCCGGAGTCAGACGGCGCATGCGCGGGCCCGCCAAAATGTCCCCTGTTGCGCAGCCCCAGCCGTCAAGGAGTCAGGCGCGTGCGCGGAGGTCAAGGCAAAACTGTTTTTTCTGCCGAGACCGCCGCGCACGCGCGGACTCCATGAAGACGCCGGAGCGCGGCCAGGGGACAAAAAGCGGGCGCACGCATGCGCACAGGACTCCGGACACAGTGAATGAATGTATGGGGATGCAAAAATGGTATGACAGAAATAGTTGGCAGTGACCACAACAAATATGGACAAACAATAGAGGCGTCCAATCATACGGAGTAGATTACACAGATAAAGAGACATAAAAATACATGTCATAGGGTAAATCATAATCCTGCACAGCCTAAGAGGTGATTAATATGCAGGAAGCCGCGAGATGAAATTTGAGGTCAGGTCGCATCTCCAAACAGATCATGGTGTATGTCAAACAGACCCATCTGCTCATTAGTATTGTCACAAGGGATATGTTGCATCATATTTAAAAAAATCTAGAGAAAAAAAGGAAATAAATCCATAAATGAATTAAAAACATATAAGTTAAAAGCCACAAAGAACCCGGTCAGGAAAATGCAATGGATGAAACAGTGGTACGTGTTATTACGCCATCAGAGGTACACAGTAATCACATGAATAAAGAGGCATTCCATTGCAAATAAATGGTAAATAGAGAGAAGAAAACAATATATTCAGAAAGGGAAGGGAGAGAAAATAAAGCTGGCCTAAAGAAAAGAAGCAAAACTAAGGGCCTCGTTGAGGCCCTTAGGAGCGACTGTGTCCAAAGCCACAATCCATTTGGTTTCTCTTTGGGAAAGCATCTTTTTGATGTTACCACCCCGTATGCCACAGTGGACCACGTCAATGCCACGTATTTTTAGCACTTTGGGGTCACAGTTGTGATATTTCTTAAAGTGGCGGGGTAAAGTTTTTAATAAAGAGAAATCATCCACAGCCCTGGCCGCGCCAATGTCCCTCACGTGCTCCCTCACCCGTATCCGAAACGCTCTAGAAGTAAGTCCTACATAAATGTATGGACAATTGCAAGTAACATAATAAATGACATTTTCAGTACTACATGAAATCCGATGTTGAATCGTAAATGAATGTAGAGAATCGGAACTGGTGAAGGAGTTGCTGCGGAGGACATTGGCGCAGGCAAGGCAGTGCCCGCAAGGGAAACAACCCAAAACGGGACCACTGGAGCCAAATGGATTCGACTTTTTGGTGGTATAATGGCTATGGACAAGGAAATCGCTCAAATTTCTGGCTCTCCTAGCCGTGGCCAAAGGTGTGGGAGAGAGAGACCGAGATAGAACAGGGTCGGTTTTAAGAACCGACCAATGACGAGCCAAAACATCTCGCATCTTATACCACTCAGAATTGTAGGTGGAAATAAAGCGAGGATTGGAGTCAGCAGAAGTCTGCTTGGATTGCTGATGTAAAAGTGAAGTCCTCGCAGTGTGTTTCGCCCTTAGGTAGCCCTTTTTTATGCACCGACGGCTATATCCCCTCTCCATGAATCGTGATTTTAGATCCTCAGCCTGTACCTCGAAAGAGGCGTCCGATGAGCAGATCCGCCTCATCCGTAGAATTTGGCCGGTCGGGATAGCTCTAACCGTAGATCCCATATGTCCAGAGGAGGCATGAAGAAGTGCATTAACCGATGTTTTCTTGCGAAAAACATCCGTTTGAACACGTTGGTTACCATCAACCTCAAGGACAATATCCAGGAAATCTATACTGGTAGAGCTAAATTTGTAAGTAAGACGGATGTTAAATATGTTGGAATTCAGACACTGAACGAACGAGTCGAGCTGCTCCACCGTGCCCTGCCAGAACATCAGAATATCATCGATGTATCTAATCCAGCACTGCGCATGGGTAGCGGCCTGCACGCCCTTGTCACCGAAAACCTGCCTCTCCCAATAGCCAAGAAACAGGTTAGCGTACGAGGGCGCACAGGCCGCGCCCATCGCAGTGCCGCGCTTCTGAAGGTAGAAGGAATCTTTAAATGTGAAATAGTTATGTGACAGGGCAAAGTTTAGCAGCTCGACTACCAGCTCGTTCAGATCGGAGTCCCGACCGGACATTTCAAGGAAGAAGCGGGCCGCACGGACGCCATCTTCGTGTCGTATACAAGTGTACAGTGATTCCACGTCCATGGTAACAAAAAGTAGATCAGACTCCATTGAGATGCCGTCAACCCTCATGAGCACGTCCGTCGTGTCTTTGGCATAAGACGGGAGTGATTCGACTAAAGGTCTAAGGTAAAAGTCAATGAATCTACATACAGGTTCACAAAACCCGTCAATGCCAGACACGATCGGACGGCCAGGAGGGTTAACGGCATCCTTGTGGATCTTGGGGAGGAGATATAGCGTCGGGGCCCTGGGAAACTTCACCATCAGACCATCAAACATTTTTTTTCGATATGATGCCCAAATCGTGGGCTCTAAGGAGAATTTTCTGTAATTTAAGGGAAAAGGAGGTGGTGGGGTTATAATCCAACTTTTGGTACGTGTCCTTATGTCTCAGTTGTTTAAATACTTCTCTCTCATATTGTACAATGGGCCAGATCACAATGTTGCCCCCTTTGTCAGCCGCCTTGAAAACGACATCATCAAGTTGTTGTAATTCAGTCAGAGCCTGTCTCTGTTTCATTGTAAGGTTGTCTGAAAAACGCCGTGTCGAGATTTTCTTAAAGTCTTCCATGACAAGCTTAGTAAATATCTCTACAGCAGGGCAGACTGACAAAGGGGGGAACCTTGATGATCTGGGATGGAGAAAAATAGGAGACGTACCTGGATTATTAGTTTGTTCTGCAAGTAGGTCTTCTAGCGCCGCAAGAGCTTCTTGTTCAAGGTCACTCATGGTGTCCAAACCACCAGATTTTTTATTATGAAGCTTCTTCAAAATAAGTTTTCTTGAAAAAAGATACAAGTCTTTCAAAGCTGTAAAATAATGAAAATTGTTGGTAGGAGAAAAAGACAGACCCAGAGATAAGACCTCGATCTGTGTTTCCGAGAGGGGATGGCTGGATAAATTAATTACCTGAAGTTTATTTTTATTTTTTCCATCCTGAGGTTTACCTAAACCAGGTTTAGGGGGTCCAGATTTTTTCGGGCCACTCCTGGTAGTAATTCCAATTGAATCTTCGTTAAGATAAGAACTCTCGGAAGTCACAGATCGACCATCATCCATGGAGCTGCCTGATCTCAAAGAAGCCGATCTAGAACGTGATTTGAAACCTGTGCGGGATTGTGAACATGCTCTCGCGGCGCCAGCCCTCCACCTGTAGACTCGATTGTTAGCTTTATCAGCCAAATCTCTTTGGAATTTTTTAGATTTATACTCAACCACCTCTCTTTCACATTTTTGGATTCAAGATCCATCTCCTCGTTGAATCTCTGCAGCGCATCCTCTGATAATTTAGACTTGATAGTGGAAAGAAGGCTCTCCATCTCGGTCTCAATCTCCAAGAGGGTTGAGAGAACCCTTTTCACTTCTGAAAAATGGAGGCCCCACTCCTATAAAGCATAGTATAGAAATAAAAGTGGACACAAAAGAGTTTTGCTTATCTCTGGAGGCAATTTTGTTGCTTAATTAAAAATTGCGAATTTTGTTTCATCAAACATTATGCAGATGGCCTTTTACAGCCTCAGTGTTATAGTCTACATTGCTAGCTATAGAAGGAGTTAACTGAGAAACCATCAGTAGACTTGTCATTTCTCCTGATTTTGCTCTGGCCATATAATGTTTTGCTACTTTCTGTACAGGCCCATTTGGGGGCTGCAAATATTGAAGGTTAAGGGCTATGTCCATCTCTGCCCCCAAAGCTAATCAATCTCTCCCAGTCAGTACATACAGGGTTTGGCCCCCTGAGCTCTATGACCCCCCTCCCCTTGTTGCTGCTGGGAGTCTGTATTCTCCTACAGTTCACGTCCCCTTGTACAACACCGCCATCTGGTGCTCACTTGTTGTTACTGCAATAATATGAGCTGCACAGTCCTAGTGTATATTCCATTTGCTGAGTAATGGTCAGCCTGAAAGCGCTTCCACCAAGGAAATTTAACCCATTAGATGCCGCAGGGTGCAATAACAGCACCTACAGGCAAAACAGAGGTACATATATTCACCTTAATCGCAGCATTAGGCATAAGGCTTTATACAAGAACGATATAAAAAGGACTCCAGGGCCTGAAATATTCATTTACAAGTGTCTTCAAGACAAAAGACCACCAGCGCCCCCTGCAGTCAGACTCCTCAGATCGAGTCAGGGTGTTACAGTTATAGCGGGTACAATGTAGTAATTATAGATCTCTGTCATCAGTGCGTCACTTTACAGGCCGGATACACACCGCTGCTCCAGAGGACAGTAATACACACGAGCTGTGCTTTACAATAGTTTCCTGTATTATACTCCAGAGCTGCACTCACTATTCTGCTGGTGCAGTCACTGTGTACATACATTACATTACTGACCCTGTACTGATCCTGAGTTACATCCTGTATTATACTCCAGAGCTGCACTCACTATTCTGCTGGTGGAGTCACTGTGTACATACATTGACCTGTACTGATCCTGAGTTACATCCTATATTATACCCTAGAGCTGCACTCACTATTCTGCTGGTGCAGTCACTGTGTACATACATTACATTACTGATCCTGTACTGATCCTGAGTTACATCCTGTATTATACCCCAGAGCTGCACTCACTATTCTGCTGGTGCAGTCACTGTGTATATACATTACATTACTGATCCTGAGTTACATCCTGTATTATACTCCAGAGCTGTACTCACTATTCTGCTGGTGGAGTCACTGTGTACATACATTACATTACTGATCCTGTACTGATCCTGAGTTACATCCTGTATTATACTCCAGAGCTGCACTCACTATTCTGCTGGCGCAGTCACTGTGTACATACATTACATTACTTATCCTGTACTGATCCTGAGTTACATCCTGTATTATACTCCAGAGCTGCACTCACTATTCTGCTGGTGCAGTCACTGTGTACATACATTACATTACTTATCCTGTACTGATCCTGAGTTACATCCTGTATTATACCCCAGAGCTGCACTCACTATTCTGCTGGTGCAGTCACTGTGTACATACATTACATTACTCATCCTGTTCGATCCCGAGTTACCTCCTGTATTATACTCCAGAGCTGCACTCACTATTCTGCTGGTGCAGTCACTGTGTACATACATTACATTACTGATCCTGAGTTACATCCTGTATTATACTTCAGAGCTGCACTCACTATTCTGCTGGTGCAGTCACTGTGTACATACATTACATTACTCATCCTGTTCGATCCCGAGTTACCTCCTGTATTATACTCCAGAGCTGCACTCACTATTCTGCTGGTGCAGTCACTGTGTACATACATTACATTACTGACCCTGTACTGATCCTGAGTTACATCCTGTATTATACTCCAGAGCTGCACTCACTATTCTGCTGGTGGAGTCACTGTGTACATACATTACATTACTGACCCTGTACTGATCCTGAGTTACCTCCTGTATTATACTCCAGAGCTGCACTCCCTATTCTGCTGGCGCAGTCACTGTGTACATACATTACATTACTTATCCTGTACTGATCCTGAGTTACATCCTGTATTATACTCCAGAGCTGCACTCACTATTCTGCTGGTGCAGTTACTGTGTACATACATTACTTATCCTGTACTGATCCTGAGTTACATCCTGTATTATACTCCAGAGCTGCACTCACTATTCTGCTGGTGCAGTTACTGTGTACATACATTACATTACTGATCCTGTACTGATTCCGAGTTACATCCTGCATTATACTCCAGAGCTGCACTCACTATTCTGCTGGCGCAGTCACTGTGCACATACATTACATTACTTATCCTGTACTGATCCTGAGTTAAATGACTATATTTCCATTTTGTGCCCATTCTCCTAGATCCTATCTTTGGGGCAAAGTGTTGAGTGCACGGTGATCGGGGGGCTGAGATTATTAGTATTGGGGGCTGTGGACAGAGTGGGGCTTTGTATTCTACATGCTGGCACCAGGCAGAGGACGTGCACAGACTTTGTTTTCTTGGACATTTGAAAATCCGCATAAGAGAGTATTGTTCAGGTCATATGAGTGAGGCTCATGTTCTGGATTATCACATTATACGGACGCCGCCACGTGCCGATCTACTGTACATCATGTCAAATTGACAAGACCTGAACAGCAAGGGTCACCCTGGGCTAAAAATAAGGCTACAAGAGGTCTCCAGTGATCCTGATGATCTGATATCACAGGCGATGAACTTCAGTAAATATTGATTTATAAAAATCTGATCCTCAGAAGTTAGAGATCAGGATAAAATAGCTGCACCCAGGTGTCCAGCTGCTGTGCGGAGCTAAAAGCGGCCAGATCTGGGGCGACCAGCTGCTGTGCGGAGCTAAAAGCGGCCAGATCCGAGGCGACCAGCTGCTGTGCAGAGCTAAAAGCGGCCAGATCCGAGGCGACCAGCTGCTGTGCAGAGCTAAAAGCGGCCAGATCCGAGGCGACCAGCTGCTGTGCAGAGCTAAAAGCGGCCAGATCCGAGGCGACCAGCTGCTGTGCAGAGCAAAAAACGGCCAAATCCGAGGCGACCAGCTGCTGTGCGGAGCTAAAAGCGGCCAGATCCGGGGCGACCAGCTACTGTGCGGAGCTAAAAGCGGCCAGATCCGGGGCGACCAGCTGCTGTGCAGAGCTAAAAGCGGCCAGATCCGGGGCGACCAGCTGCTGTGCAGAGCTAAAAGCGGCCAGATCCGGGGCGACCAGCTGCTGTGCAGAGCTAAAAGCGGCCAGATCCGGGGCGACCAGCTACTGTGCGGAGCTAAAAGCGGCCAGATCCGGGGCGATCAGCTGCTGTGCGGAGCTAAAAGCGGCCAGATCCGAGGCGACCAGCTGCTGTGCAGAGCTAAAAGCGGCCAAATCCGGGGCGACCAGCTGCTGTGCAGAGCTAAAAGCGGCCAGATCCGAGGCGACCAGCTGCTGTGCGGAGCTAAAAGCGGCCAGATCCGGGGCGACCAGCTACTGTGCGGAGCTAAAAGCGGCCAGATCCGGGGAGACCAGCTACTGTGCGGAGCTAAAAGCGGCCAGATCCGGGGCGATCAGCTGCTGTGCTGAGCTAAAAGCGGCCAGATCCGGGGAGACCAGCTACTGTGCGGAGCTAAAAGCGGCCAGATCCGGGGCGATCAGCTGCTGTGCGGAGCTACCGTAAAAGCGGCCAGATCCGGGGAGACCAGCTACTGTGCGGAGCTAAAAGCGGCCAGATCCGGGGTGACCAGCTGCTCCTCAGAGGCTGAAGCGGCCAGATCCGGGGCAACCAGCTGCACCTCAGAGGCTGAAGCGGCCAGATCCGGGGTGACCAGCTGCTGCACAGAGGATAAAGCGGCCAGACCTGGGGCAACCAGCTGCTCCAGAGACTAAAGCGGCCAAACCCGGGACAATCGGCTGCTCTACAGAGGCTGAAGCGGCCAGATCCGGGGCGACCAGCTACTCCGCAGAGGCTGAAGCGGCCAGATCCGGGGCGACCAGCTGCTCCGAAGATGATAAAGTGGCCAGACCTGGGGCAACCAGCTGCTGCACAGAGGATAAAGCGGCCAGACCTGGGGCAACCAGCTGCTCCAGAGACTAAAGCGGCCAAACCAGGGGCAATCAGCTGCTCTACAGAGGCTAAAGCGGCCAAACCCGGGGCAATCAGCTGCTCTACAGAGGCTAAAGCGGCCAGACACGGGGCAATCAGCTGCTCTACAGAGGCTAAAGCGGCCAGACCCGGGGCAATCAGCTGCTCTACAGAGGCTAAAGCGGCGAGACCCGGGGCGACCAGCTGCTCCAGAAACTAAAGCTGCGAGACCCGGGGCTACCAGCTGCAAGTGGAGAATAAAGTGGCCAGACCCAGGGCGACCAGCTACTGCACAGATCTGGGGGGGGTCCAGCTGCTCCTCAGAAGCTGAAGTGGCCAGATCCGGGGCAACCAGCTACTCCACAGAGGATAAAGCGGTCAGACCTGGGGCAACCAGCTGCTCCGCAGAGGCTGAAGCGGCCAGATCCGGGGCGACACGCTGCTGCACAGATCTGGGGGGTCCAGCTGCTCCGTGGAGCCCAGAATGGCCAGTAATGTAGCTATGAGCTGATCTTTGGAAATTGGAGCAGCTGGACTTTCAGAGATCGTAACCCTAGAGCGACCGAATCTGGCCAATAACTGCCTTAGAAAACCCCAGCAATGTGTGGTAAAGTGACTGCAGCTTTGCTGCACCGCACACGACAGTACATCTGAGCCCGGCCATTAATATGCTGGGGTATGCTCGGATTTATATGGGCAGCTACATAATAATTGCTCAACCTCCCTGGTGTAATGAGGCTTTGACTAAGTCTTGGATCCCCGATCTCGGCTCCGGCTCCAGACGCTACTCCTGGGGGAGGCAATTATTACACAAACACAAGGTTATCCTGAGGGACAGACCCTAGTTCTGGTATCAGCGGGGGTCACCTTCATTTACAAGACGCCCGGTGTGTAAAATTCTGAGGGTGATTAGTTCGGGTCAGAAGTCCTGAGAATATCTGATGTCACGGGCTGTACTCGGATTTGTAAACCCGACGGATACACAAAGAGGAAGCAAACTTTATTTCGGACCCCAATTTCTAGAAAGGAAATGAATCCCCTCAGACACTGCTCAGAGGCTTCTGTAACTTCAGCATCCATAGGCCTCAATTACCAAAATTGTCTGAAGTCCATAGCAACCAACCAGAGCCCAGCTTTCATCTCTTAACCTGCTGAGTAGAAATGAAAGCTCTGCTCTGATTGGTTGCCATGGAGGTTTTCCCTCAGTTTTCATAAACTAGGCCCAATGTGTATAGGGAAAGCTCAGCTGTATGGAGAGATGAAGGCCAGACATGAAAATCTATAGTATTACATATTCCAGCCGGGGTGGGGGGTCCACACTGTCCATGTTTCCATTGGTGACATCATTTGAATATGTATAGCGGATGTGTGTACTCCAGGCTCAGGAGCTGAGCCCGCTGTATATAGCACGGGTGTCGACTGTGCTGTACAGCTGGCACCAATGGCAGTACTTTTGCCCCTTAGATGTCACGGTGAAAAATGAAGGCGGCTTTTAAGTGATTGGAAATGATGGCGGAGAGGAGGAGGGAGGTGACCCTTAGAAACGGCCATCGACTTTCTCCACAACAAGTTTGTGAGGGTGTTAATGGCATCATCATGGCGACCAGGGCTTACTGGAGGCAATCCCTCCCGTGTCTGCCATGTTTTTTATGTAGCACACCTGAGACCCTCAGGGCACTACAGGGAACTGCATACTCTTGGGAATGCAAGACCTACCCCCTGGGACCTAGAGTACCAGTGCCGATACCACCAAAACACAATCTAAATCCTAGTTCTCCTCTCCACACTGGGCATAGAGGGTTAACCACGAAAGGGGATGGCTGCCATGGGAACAAGTCCCTGGGTATAGCCAGCCTGGTGGGAGGGGTCAGTCAGTAGTGACAGGAGAGGTGTGCCGACGTGCCTGAGCTGGGTCTGTGTAACGGTGACCCCGGGGGCACAGGAGAGAGGTTGTCAGGACGGGTACCGGGATATTGCTGGGACCGGAGCACGCACGGGGCACAGGGCCCTAAGTCAAGCGCAAGTTTTACACTGTTTGGCAAATGCTTGCCCGGTGAGGACACCTTTACGGACTTCATCGAACTAAATAATCCGGGGGCATCAGCAGTAAACTAGGATCGGGGTTTGGACACTTACCTGGGGTCCGCACTGACCGCCGTACGGAGGAGACTGTACCCTACAAGGGACAGTCGGGGCTCCCAAACGCTCCACGCTACGGGGACCCAATCTACAGAGCTTGCCGGGGACAGAGCAACCTGAGTCACATTGGCACTGGTCCTCCGGGGACCTGAACCAGCAACCCCTGGGTCCACAGTGAGTAGAGACTGTTAAAGACAACCTGTGTAGTCTCCATTATTGCCCCACAACATCTCCCAGGCACAGCCCTACCTGCGGAGGGACTACCATCACAGCTGCCACTACCACCAGCTCTGGGAGTACCTACGTTAAGCAGCGGCGGTTCTCCATCCCTAAGCGCAGCCCGCAGGTGGTGTCACAAGACAAAAACTCTTATCTTCCCTGTAAATACCCTCCATTAACAAAACGGGCCCAGAGCACGGCCACCAGAGTGACATTCCCATTTATTACCGCCCGGGAGCGAGTACCCCCTTCTCTGGGCGCTACATTTACACCTACAAAGCTCACAAGGTTCAAATCGCCCCATTTCCCCATAATATAGAACTATATATATTTATTATTCCCTCTATGCCCTGTGCAGGGGTTTTGGTATCAGTGAAGCCGAGTGACGATGGATAAAAAGATATAAAAAGATGTCATCTACGTAGGGCCCAATATGAGATTTGTCCTCGGACCCAGTATGTAACAATATTCCATGAGGTTACGGTCCAGACTCGCGGCGCCCGTCATTACGTGCTCCCGCCAGATGGCCGGCCTGCCATGGAACACAATGTGATGGCCACCCCGGCACGACATCTTCTTTATGAATATCCATTCTGTTCGCTGCGCTCATAATACATTTATATTTAATAAAGCCGCCGCCAATCACCGGTGTGGAATTAGTCACGATGCAGAATGTGGAACATTATGATTTTTTAATATGGAGCAGATCGGTTGTGACAAAGCAGCGTCCTGTCCGAGGGACAAAGAGACAAAGAGACCGGCTGCTGCCGAGACCGAGCAATTCTAGGGACACACAGCGATAAGAAAAATGTGACGTAAAGTCTGATACAGATGGGGCACAAGGAGACCGACCGCCATAACTATTGTGTCTAATCAGTGACCCTACCGCTATCCCACATTTTAGGTCCCCCCATACCTTAAACAACAATGTACAGCGCCACTATAGGCATCCAGCATAGCTCTGTATGGTGCCTCACCGAAAGGCTGTATTATAGCCCAAAAACAAGGCTAATAATACCCCCATATAAAGTGAATGCGACAATACCAAATAATACCGCCATACAGGGACAAATAATATCATGATAAATATTATTAAATATTACCACCATACACGGCAAAATAATACCAGGATTATATGTCAGATATCGCCATACAATGTTCGGCTGAGTTCACACGTCAGGTAATCATCCGTGAGAACAGATCCTGCAGAGATCCTTTGGGAAAATAAATCTGCAAACACAACCTTTTTGTCGATTATTAAATAACTGACGTCTGCCAGATCTGCTTTTTTTTTTTTTTTTTTAACATCAGAATCTATGGAGAACGGATCCGTTATTTACCCATTCGTTTTTTCCTTAAAGGATCCGTTTCTGTAAAGGATCCGTTTGAAATGGAAGATAAATAGCAATCCGTTAACGGATCCGCTCTCCATAGACTCCAATGTTAAAAAAAAACGGATCCGGTAGAAATCATTTTACCAACGGATCTTTGCAGTATCCATTCTACCGGCCGATTATAGGACGTGTGAACTCAGCCTTAGATATTATCACCATAGATGGCAAAATAATACCTTGATTATACGCCATACAATACTAAATAATACCGCCATACAGGGCAAAATAATACCACCATACAATACCAAATAATACCAAGATAAAAAGCCAGATACCGCCACAAAACAGCGAATACCCGAACACAAAGCTAAATAATACCAACATACGAGGAGAAATAATACCGCCATAGTGTCTACAAAATATTCTAATATCACGCCACAATATTATCACATAACGCCCAGATGAGCATCTAAATAATGAAAATAAGTCCGCTTAATATTGCCATATGGCACACAATAAGGCACTTTAATTCACAAATAATTAAAAAACACACACCGCTACAGTCTTCTCTTCCCAGGGTGTGGGATCTGATTTTCACAGCTACATTATCATTCTGGAAGATGGGAATCTGGAAATGGTTCTATAAAAGATCAATAGCTGAAGATTAAAAAAAATGGATTGTATATGGACGACAAGTGAGAAAAAAAAAGTGGCAGCTATACAATATACCGCTATACTGTGGTATTCCAGATTATTGTAAAACTGATCATTAAATAAAGCATTGCCATTTTAAATCCCTGTAAATGCTGGTTACTCTCAGCTCCTGAGCCCGCTCCATAAAACGATGGCACACGGCCCAATTACATGTGCGGCAGCAGTCACCAAGAGGGTAAGGTCCATATAGTGACGTCAAACTGCCCCAATACTTGTCCTACTGCTGCTGCCAAGTGGTTAGGGTCCAAAATTCAGTGCTGATTAATTTACCAACAGGACAGGCACACCTCTGAGACAAAGGTGCAAATCTGCATAGTCAGATTTAAAACAGACCATTCTGACTGCCACCACTAGAGGGAGCTCACACCATGCAGTATGCAGAGGTCAAAGTAGCAGAATGCAGTGAGCTCCCTCTAGTGGCGGCAGCAGTCAGGTTTGTTTGTTTTTTTTATCTTAAATCCAGGCCTGTATTGGGGGATTCAGATCTGTGGGTCAGAAATAACCCTCCACCAATATATACTGGAAATTATATAGGCCGGTTTTGTTTTTCACCTTTATTTTTTGAGTCTTTAACCCCTTCAGCCCCCGGGCACTTTCCGTTTTTGCGTTTTTGTTTTTTGCTCCCCTTCTTCCGAGAGCCGTAACTTTTATTTTTCCGTCAATCTTGCCATATGAGGGCTTGTTTTTTGCGGGACAAGTTGTACTTTTACATGAAACCATAAGTTTTACCATATAGTGTACTGGAAAACAGCAAAAAAATTCCAAGTGTGGAAAAACTGAAAAAAAAGTGTGATGGCACAATAGTTTTTGGGATGTTTTATTCACGGTGTTCACTATATGGTAAAACTGATATGTGGGTATAATGCCTGAGGTCGGTGCGAGCTTGTAGACACCAAACATGTATAGGTTTACTTGTATCTAAGGGGTTAAAAAAAAAATAAAAAATCACAAGATTGTCCAATAAAAGTGGCGTACGTTTTGCGCCATTTTCCGAAACCCGTAGAGTTCTCATTTTTTGGGATCTATGTCTCAGTGACTGCTTATTTTTTGCGTCTCGAGCTGACGTTTATAATGGTACCATTTTTGCGCAGATGGTACGTTTTGATCGCCTGTTATTGCATTTTGCGTAAAACTTGCGGCAACCAAAAAACGTAATTTTGGCGTTTGGAATTTTTTTGCCACTACGCCGTTTACCAATCAGATTAATTGATTTTATATTTTCATAGATCGGGCGTTTCTGAACGCGGCGATACCAAATGTGTATATTTATTTCTTTTTTAACCCTTTAATTTTCAATGGGGGGAAAGGGGGGTGATTTGAACTTTTAGGGTTTTTTTATTTTTTAAAACTTTTTTTTTCACTTTTTTTTAATTTTACTAGTCCCCCTAGGGGGATATAGCGATCAGCAATCCGATCGCTCTTATCTATCTGCTGATCACAGCTATACAGCTCTAAACAGCAGATACAGTCTGTTTCTCTCTGCTCCCAGCCGAGGGAAAACGAAAGTGAAACTTCATAGCTGCAGGCGTCATCACATGACCCTGTGCTACGATGGCAACCACCGAAAGACACGTGATCACTCACGTGACTTCCGGTGGGGGCGGTGGTAAGTGAAAATCTTCACCGCGCAGACTTTGGCAGCGAGATGTAAGGGGTTAATGTTACAGGTGGAATGCGATTCCACTCGTAACATGCAGGCACACGTCAGCTGTTGAAAACAGCTGATGTGTGTGCCGATCAACGCCGCCTGCCCGTGGCAGAGGGCGGGGCTTAACGGGACACGCTCCATGACGGATATATCCGTCCATGGTCATGAAGGGGTTAAAAAAAATGTAATATAAAAAGTTACTTAAGGAATAGGGACGGAAAATCTTAAGACGGCTTGTCAAATTAGAGAGAACAGAAACTAAAACCTCAAACCGTGGCCTGATTCTAAGGTGCTCATTGCATAATCTCCCAGTCTGGCTGCGGCACAAACAAGCTTCTCTCTGACCTGGCGCATCTATGGCGGAATGAAAAGAAGGGGTTCGTCACCAAATCCGTCCCTTCGGGGGGGCTCATGCAGCATGGATACATAATGTGGAGCTCATAGATTGCTATGGGTCGATACCATAACTTCGTATGGTCTGAATTGCAGAGATATTTATTCTTGGTGCACCATATGGCAGCACACAGTGTCAGACTATAATACAAACCATTAGTGATTCTGTGTGATCCATACTGGATGCATGGCTCTGACATGTGTATGTGCCCTTAAAAGAGGGCCCCAGGTATTCTCGGAATACCCCGATCCTCTATTAATCCTCGGCGAATGTGTGACTAGACTGACATAAGGTTGGACAGCGCAGATTGCACTGCTCAAAAAATTAAAAGGGAACACGTACAAAGTTGAATGTGCTGACAACAAAATCACACAAAAATCATCAAATCAAATGTTTTATCCAATGGAGGCCTGGATTTGAAGACACACAAAATGAAAGTGGAAACAAGTCAAAATGAAAATCAAAACAAGACAAAATGAAAGTGAAAACAAGTCAAAATGAGGCTCAGTATTGTGTGTGGCCTCCACCTGCCTGTATGACCTCCCTACAATGCCTGGGCATGCTCCTGATGAGGCTCGGTATTGTGTGTGGCCTCCACCTGCCTGTATGACCTCCCTACAACGCCTGGGAATGCTCCTGATGAGGCTCAGTATTGTGTGTGGCCTTCATGTGCCTGTATGACCTCCTACAACGCCTGGGCATGCTCCTGATGAGGCTCAGTATTGTGTGTGGCCTCCATGTGCCTCTATGACCTCCCTATAACGCCTGGGAATGTTCTGATGAGGCTCAGTATTGTGTGTGGCCTCCATGTGCCTCTATGACCTCCCTATAACGCCTGGGAATGTTCCTGATGAGGCTCAGTATTGTCAGTGGCCTCTACGTGCCTGTATGACCTCCCTTCAAAGCCTGGGAATGCTCCTGATGAGGCTCAGTATTGTGTGTGGCCTCCATGCGCCTGTATGACCTCCCAACAACGGCTGGGTATGCTCCTGATGAGGCTCAGTAGTGTGTGTGGCCTCCACGTGCCTGTATGACCTCCCAACAACGGCTGGGCATGCTCCTGATGAGGCTCAGTATTGTGTGTGGCCTCCATGCGCCTGTTATGACCTCCCAACAACAGCTGGGCATGCTCCTGATGAGGTTGCGGTATGGTCTCCTGAGGGATCTCCTCCCAGACCTGGACTAAACCATAAACCAACTCCTGGACAGTCTGTGGTGCAACGGGACGTTGGTGAATGGAGCGAGACATGATGTCCCAGATGTGCTCAATCGGATTCAGGTCTGGAGAAGGGCCAGTCCATAGCTGCATTGCCTTCTACTTGCAGGAACTGCTGACACACAATAGTCACATGAGGTCTGGCATTGTCCTGCATTAGGAGGAACCCAGGGCCAACCGCACCAGCATATGATCACACAAGGGGCCTGAGGTTCTCATCTCGGTACCTAATGGCAGTCAGGGTACCTCTGGTGAGCACATGGAGGGCTGTGCAGCCCTAAGAAATGTTACCCACACAATTACTGACTCACTGCCAAACCGGTCATGCTGAAGGATGTTCGCTCTCCACGGCATCTCCAGACTCTGTCACGTCTGTCACATGTGCTCAGTGTGACCCTCCTTTCATCTGTGAGGAGCACAGGGCACCAGTGGTGAATCTGCCAATCCTGGTGTTCTGTGGCAAAGGCCAAGTGTCTCTGCACGGTGTTAGGCAGTGAGCACAACCCCCATCTGTGGACGTCGGGCCCTCATGCCCATCCTCATGGAGTCTGTTTCTAACCGTTTGTGCAGACACATGCACATTTGTGGCTGCTGGAGGACATTTTGCAGGGCTCTGGCAATGCTCCTCCTGTTCCTCCCTTGCACAATGGAGGAGTTAGCGGTCCTGCTGCTGGGTTGTTGCCTCCTACGGCCCCTCCACATCTCCTGGAGGCGCCTCCATCCTCTGGACACTACATAGTGACACTGCAAACCTTGCCACAGCTGCATTGATGTGCCCTCCTGGATGAGCTGCTCTACCTGTGCCACTTGTGTTTTGTAGAGTCCGTCTCATGCTACCACGAGTGTGAGAGCACAACCCAACATCCAAAAGTGACCAAAACATCAGCCAGAAAGCATTGTACTGAGATGTGGTCTGTGGGGTCCCCACCTGCAGAAACACTCCTTTATTGAGGGGGTCTTGATAATTGTCAATAATTTCCATCTGATGTCTATTCCATTTACACAACAGCGTGTGACATTGATTGTCCATCAGTGGTGTCTCCTAAGTGGACAGTTTCAGTTCACAGAAGTTTAGGCTACATGCGCACGCTGCTTCTTTTTCGTGTTCACAAACTGCAGCCAAAACTGCACCTTGTCAGAGAGAGCCTGGAAATGTCACAAAAAATGTAAGTGCTTTTTTGGTGCGTTTTTGCTGCTTTTTTGGTGCTTTTTTGGCTGCAGTTTTGTCAACAATTGTTTCATGT